>NC_084759.1:37650217-37950217 GCF_028858725.1 Colius striatus | reverse complement strand
TGAATTCTGTTTGCCAAGTCTTAGAGAGCTTTGTGATTAATTTGCCAATAAGGATAAATGAATGTATACCTCATCTTTTTAAGAGTGCATACAAAAAGCAAGTGGAGACATAGTCTGGATTCTGAGGTGGAGTACAGTAGAGAAGATGAAGTGTTCAAAGGTAATGTAGCTGAATAAAAGTATCAGCTGGACCTTAGTGCTTAGGGTAGGTAAGTGAGTGCAAAGATCTGGAGGTGAAGAGAGAAAAAGGAGAGGCAAGGCTAGGACAACAGAGGCAGAGATTGCCTGAGAACTCTACAAAACCTGACACTAGATGAAACGAAAAGAAAGAATTGAAAAGGAGACACGTTTCAGTTACTATGAGTGGCTAGGCTGGAAATTCAATTGTTTACTGCAGATGCTTGTGGAATGGTAGAGCTCTAGTGTTGAAATGATTTGGAAAAAGCCTATCACTTCCTTTACCGTCTACTATTATCAAGACATCAGACAGATTGGGTACAAATTAACTTTAATCTTCATTACATGCTCTGATTCTTGTTTGCATCATCAGTCATTTAGCCATTGAGCTTCTTTTCTTAGTGTCATTTTTCTTTCCTCATTCGATGGTATTTACTTGTAAAATGACATTTACTTATAAAGTGACACTCTTTTTCACCCTCAAGTGACATTTCTATGGCACGCTGTGCAAATGTTTGGCAAAGATTTGCTGGATCGATTAGAAGAAACAAAGGAAAAACACACAACAGCTGTTGATTTTCTTGTTGCTGTGACTATTGTTTTCAAAGACTGACACAGAATTTTCATTCTTTTCTGTTTTCTTGGCAGTAATATTAAAAAGCTTGCCCAATTGCAACAAATATACTTTCATTTTCATTAAACTGGCTCTGCAGACTCCTATGAGGGAGGCTACATGTCATCTTTCACAAAATGAGCTATCCTGAAAACAGGAAAACCATTACAGGACAGTCACATATCAATCATGGAATTGGATGTACTAGCTTGCATTTATAAAACTGACCTTAAAAAAATCTTGCACTATGATCATAGTGAACAAAATGCCATTTCCTCAATCATTTACTTTATTTAACTATTTCATTCATTTTTAGAAAAAAATTCGATTTTGAGGGAAAACCTGGGTCTGGTGGAATTTCAAAGTATCAGTTTTACTTTGCTCTGTTAATGGAAATTTTTGAAGTGGATACATGAATAAAGAAACGTGTTTATTACTTTATGTGACCTTCAGGAAGTGTTTGGATGTGTTCTTTTTTGTTATTCATTGCAGAAACAAGAAAGAATTAATTTATTCTTGGCAAAACCTCAGCCATTAAATATCTAGTGCTTTTGGCTGGATCTTTAGTTCATTGAATTTGGCAACAATAGGAAACAGAATCAAAAAGTACCAAATTTCCACGTTGTCTTAATTTTTAATAAAATTTAAAGCCACGGGACTAAAAAGTGTCTGGATGTTTATGCTAAACAAAGAAAACACTCATACAAAATGAGAGATTTCATTTAATTGTCTAACCATAGTTATCTAGAGTTATTTTATATGCCTGAAAACGTCTGTGATACCTCCAGAGGATTTGCAATCTACAGCACAGGCCCTTGTGGGATATTCAAGGGCTTCTAGAGCAGTTATTTGATGCCAAAGGGAATATACTAAAGCATCTCAAATAACACCTTGTCAAATCCAAGATGCTTGATTTTCTTCTTGCTTGGGATATTTTTTTCTTTTGTGAGAGTGAAAGTCATTGCCAATGTTCTACTTTGGACCAAATATAAGATCAGTTTTCATACTTTGAATTGAGAGATTTTTCCCTAGTTTTCCCACTTTCTTCTTTTTAATGAAGAGTTTCTAATCAAATCCTTTAAGTATTCAAAAATTACTACTTGGGTAAAAAAACTGCGCCTCAGAAAGGATAAGCCAACTAGATGTTAAACTGTATGGGAACACTTAAATTAGTCAAGTCCCAGACTCACTTCATCTAATTATATTCACTTAGTGCCTTGTTCATATATTAACTGATGCAAAGTTTTGAGTCTAATCCTAATTTAGTTTGAGACTCTCAATTGTCTCATGTGACAAAAGTGAATGCCATGATAGTGCTCAGCCTGAAGATATCCAGATAAAAATGTCCAGAGAGTAAAAATGACTACGATCTATCTGGTCTCTTGAAAGGAAATAATGCTTCACTTACTTTGAAAGTAGCTTTCAGTAATTATAGGTCTTAGTTCAGTGCTTACGTAAATGGAATGAATCTAGCTTTTACTATACTTCTCAGAGCACTGCTCTCATAACACTCTTAATTAGAGGTTCCATTCAAAAAGCAAGGTGTTGCATGTGGCTTGTTTCACTTTCTTTGGTATAGTCAGGTATAGCTCTTCTGGCAGACAGAAAAATTATTTAACTGGAGAAAATACAGCCTCTCAGACGTGAGGTCCAGAAGAGTTGACTAGCTATAGAGGGTTTGCTTGGCAAAGTTTTGTTATCAGGGGGGTGACAAGGGTGGCTTCTATGAGAAGCTGTTAGAAGCTTCCCCTGTAACCAATAGGGCCAGTGCCAATCAACTCTATGACAGACCCAGTAATGGCCAAGGCCAAATCGATCAGTGATGGTGATAATGCCTCTGGGATAATAGATTAGAGAAGAAGAAGAAAATTTCTGCAGTAAACTACATCAGAAGAGAGGAATGAAAACATGAGAGTAACAGCTCTACAGACAGCAAGTTCAGTGAAGATGGAAGGGGAGGAAGTGGTCCAGGCACTGGAGCAGATTCCCCTGCAGCCTGTGGTGCAGCCCATGGTGAGGCAGGCCCTGCCCCTGCAGCCATTGAGGCCACAGTGGAACAGAGATTTACCTGCAGCCCAGGGAGAACCCCATGCCAGAGTCAGTCAATGCCTGAAGGAGGCTGTGATCCTATCAGAAACCTGCACTATAACAAGTTCCTGGCAGGAACTGTGAAGTCATGGACAGAGAGGAGCCCGACACTGGATCAGGTTTGCTGTCAGGACTTGTGACCCTATGGGGAAGCACTGGGACTGGTCATAAAGAACTACAGATTGTGGGACGGACTGTCTTCCAAGGGAGAGAACCCACACTGAAGCAGAGGAAATGTGAGGAGTCCTCCCCATGAGAGGAAGGAGCAAGAGAGACAATCTGTGATAAACTTCCCTTCTTCTCAGATCTCTACCTCAGATCTCTACTCCCCCACAGTGGCACAGTGGAGCTTTCAGAAGAGAGAGGTGGGTGGAAGGTGTTTTAAGACTTAGTTTTTATTTCTTGATACATTTTTTTGCTCAGATTCATAAGAAATGAAATAAAAATTCTCCCCAGGTTGAGTTTGTTTTGCCCTGATGATAATTGCTGAGTGATTGCCTCATGCTTACCTCAACCTGTGAATCTTTCGTGATATTTTCTCCTCGCTGTCCAATTTAGGAGGGAGAGTGATTAAAACAGCTTTGGTGGGCACTTCATACCCCACCAGGGTTAAAGCACCATATGAACTATTACTGAAGTGTGGCTATCCATGAGCAGCTGGGCATCTGGACAAAACCTTAAATGAGAGCATCAGTGATGAGAACATGCATACTCACTCATTTAAAGATGTCGACACTGATTCTACAATAGTTATCCCCAGCTCACTGGTGTCAAGTCAGTTTAGTCTGAGCTGAGTCTCACAGATTTCTCTCATTCACAGACTGGCCTTGATTAAATGACAGTTCAGATACTGAATCACATTATGAAATAGCCTTTCATTCTGTTAATTTTATTACCAGATCTTTATGAAATATTTGCTTTGTTATACATTTTATGTAACATATATATGCAATATTGTATATTCTTTAGTAACCTGTCTCTTGACATATTGTTTAACTAGTTTTCCTGAATTTCTTTAATTCTGATTATGGGTGTCTGATTTTTTTTTTTTCCTTCACATTCTAAGACAGACATCTTTATTCGGATATCATGAAGTGTAGTCTGTCCTTGCCATAACTTCAGGAAGGCTCTAAAAGTGTCTTTCACAATGGAGAAACAAAGAAAAGGACAAAATTACAACTAAGACCAGTACTCTGAATTGTTTAACAGTCTGTGAGAATGATTCCATCTAAATTATTTTTTATGTTGGATATGAAATTGTGCAATATAAGGCAGGAGTGAACAATTTACATTATAAAAATGTTAGATTTTTAAATTAAGCACAGCAGGCTGCATGGTGCTGAATAGATTTTCAAAGGAATTTCTGCCCACACAGTGAAAAACATTCACATTCCTATAAGCCTTAAATTAATTACAATTTATGTAATTTTTAACATAGGTAGTTTACATATATTTTAAAGTAGTTTTATAGTATATAAATACACAGATTTCTCATGCTTATTTATCTTTCATGAAAGATAAGGAGTTTTTTAGTATGTTCAGGTTACACATAAATTGTACCTATCAGATTTTGTCTGAGAAATTGTGTTCATTATGATGATGTTGTTTTATTTAATTAGTTCTACCTTTAAAGAATATTCTGTGTTTTGTCTTTCACCACCAATGAGTTCCCCAAATGTGTTTTATGTATTTATGCAAGCAGTAATAATCTCTGTACTATATTTCAGGAAACCAGTTTAGCTAAAATTAAATGGTATTGCATTTTCAATCTATTTATGGGGATGAAATATACAATATTAAAGGTTATATTAAATATTAAAGAGTTGTAGTTACAGATAATAATGAAATATAGAAATTGTACACCATAGGTTCTGATAAAGCAGGAAATAAGAGGGTAATCTAAAGCAAAAAATAGAAGAAAGAAAAAATAAATAGCTCAGAAAGGAAACTCTCACTTCCTCACTCCTTAGCTTAAACAAATGCTTATCCTAAGACCAAAATAGTCAACAGAGACTTCAATTAGTTGTAGAATTAGATTCCCTATGCTGATACAGGAAAAGAAACCATGTATTAAAAGGTCATCACAGTAAGAATTACAAAGAGTAACAACTGTCCTTGAAAAAAAAATTTACAGCCCCTGAGTAACTAAAACTCAAAAATATATTGTTAGGAAGAACACTAATTATAATAGTAAAAATTCTTTTGCAATAGGAAAAAAATGGAACAACCTAATCAAAATGCAAAGTACAAATTCCTGTCAAAATAAGGGAAAAAAAAAAGTAATAATAGAATTGTTTAGGTTGGAAAATACCTTTAAGACCATCAGATCTAACCCAGCACTGCCACATCCGCCACTACACCTTGTTCCAAAGTACCACATCTGTACATCTTTTGAATACCTCCAGGGATGGTGACTCCATTACTTCCCCATGTAGCCTGTTCTAGTGCTTGACAGAAGTGTCAGTCAGTCTTGTTTTGTGCATGCATATACTAACAATATCATAGCTGCTAATGCAGTGGATTCTATTCAATTTTAAGTTTTGTATCTGTATCTATATAAAGATGTGACACAGTAATACACTCAGATTTAATATTCTTATATGATGTTATATTTGATCACATGAAGTTTCTGATACAGAAAATACAGAACTCTAAAGATACAATTAATGAATTCAATTGTGCCACAGGAGTTCTTATCCCTTCCTTTCTTCTTCTTCTTTTTTTTTTTTTTTTTTGTTTGTGTTAAATCAGTTGCATCTCAATACTCTGAGCACTAGTTATGGCTGCCAACAATGAATGCTAAAGTTCTAGTGTTCACTGCAGTCTTTTAATGGTTGTTTATTTAGCAATGCCTCCGAGTGAAATATATCTCCAGAGATTAGAGCTTGAAGGAACTCATTTGCTAGATAATTTTCTACAAGGATGTATATTTTAGTTTATTTAATTTTATTAATCTAATAGGAACTAAATCTAGACTCCAATGACCTTGAGGTAGATAACACACAGATAAAGACACAGTCTGAGACAACAATACTACTTATATAAGACATTATCATAGAATCAGACTGGTTTGGGTTGGAAGAGACCTTAAAGATTGTCTAGTTCCAAGTCTCTGCCATGGGCAGGGACACTTTCCACTAGACCAGGGCACTCAAAGCCCCATCCAGTCTGACCTTGAACAGTTCAGGGGATGGGGCATCCATAACTTCTCTGGACAATCTGTTCCAGTTTCTCACCATCCTTATTGTAAAGAATAACTTCCTTATGTCCAACCTAAATCTAATCTCTTTCAGTTTAAGACCATTGCTCCTTGTGCCATCATTACAGGGCTGGTTGAAATGATAGAAAATGTAATCCTGGAGCCTTCCCCCTTCCATTCAACTGGAAGGGGGGAAAAAAAAATATTATCATATTTCCTTATGTCATATTTCTTAGGTTTTGCCTTTTTTATTCAATGTTTCTTCAGGGTATGACAAAGACGGCAGGTGATGACTAAAGCTGATAGAACTGGACTACCAGGCTCTACCCTGCAGTGCTGTCATCATTCAGTCATGGGAATTGTCTCTGTTTAATGCAATGAATTTGATTTAGATAATAGATCAATAGCAAAGAGTTTGATTCAGATTACACTTTTACCCATAAAACTTCAGTCTAATTTCTGATTATTACATATTTTAGATAGTACCATAATATATACTGTGTTTAGACTATAGTGCTACCTTATTTCACATTTATATGCAGCAAATGTTTATTATTATTAGCATTATAATTTTCTTCTTTGTTATTAATCACAATAACTTGTTCTAGTATTACCATAAAGCCTAGAAATCTCTTATATGCTAAGACCTCAGCTGTATCAGTGCTGAATAGCACAGAAAAAAGGCCCCACAAAACCTTGTAATGCAAAGGACTTGTAAAAACAGTGATGCAGATGCCAATTTATATGCTTCAAGGTATCTAAAATCTCAACACAGAATGAGAAAGAGAGCACGAACCTACGGAAAACCCAGATCATTCTGGATCAGCAGCTAAAGACCAGCTCTGACCTATGACAGTGAAAATAGCTTTGGATGCATTGCTGGATCACTTCCAATGTAAAAGAAACAGCCGTATGTGTCCTATACAGTATCTCTGTACTGAAGTACTAAAATATAAAGAGGATCATTGAGGGCTTCTCTTGATTAGAGATGATGTTACTCAGACAAAGTTAAGAATCAGTTTAACTGATCTGCTTCCGTTTTAATGATGCATCATTGGTAAGTACATAAAACTTAAGACTCCCTATCATGGCTTTGTGTGGAGTCATTTCTGGTTATTGGGAAGGGGCTGTAAAGATGGCTCCTGTAAGAAGTTACTCGAAACTTTACCTGGCTCTGAGCCAAACTCATTTCTGAGGATGAGCCAACTAGACACCTCCATGATCACTTTTTAAGAAAAAGAAGTTGGAAGAGACAGTTCTTCCTGTCATTTTTTTCCTCTTTTTCTGTCTGGTGATGGTGGAAGGAGTTGGAGGAGAGAGAAGTGACCATGTAGACCCCAAGGTCAGTGAGAGAAGAGAGGAGGAGATGTGCTGGATCAGAGACTCCCCTGCATCCTGCAGAAAGGACTGGTGAAGCTGAGAGTTGTTGGCAGTTCATAGAGGACCCCACACCAGGGGTAGTGACTGTGTCCAGAGGAGGCCATGAATTTATGGGAGGGCAGCATTGCAGCAGAAGGTGCCAGGAATTATCAACAAGGTCCTTGATTATCTTTTTTCCTTCCATTTCTCTGGGACCTCTGCCGTCCTAACGAAGGTAGGAGTGGATGGAGGGCAGTGAGCAAGAGAGTGACTGGCACTTTGTTGCTGACTAAACAAAAACAATGACCCCCCCCCCCCCCTCCCCCCCCCCAATAATGAAGCCGTTTTGGAACAGAGTGGAACCATAAGAACACCACCGCAGAGACCCTACAGTGATACAGTAACAATAACTTTCCAAAGAACTGTGAGTTACAGAATGCCTTTAATCTGAGAGTGAATGGAAAGACCATTTATGTCAGTTCTCCATTTAGCTTACAGATGTTTGTCAGTCTTCCCTACTCTGTAAGGCTGGTTTTGACTTATGTCTCTTTTTCTTTTCCTCAAGTATGTGCTATTGCATCCATACTGGTCAGGCCAGATAATTAATGGGAATTTTTTACTGCAATTTCAAAAAAGCAGTTTTAAAAAGAAGCCTCGAAGTATGCAAGATCTGAATGACCTTGCGGAATTACCAGAGTTTGCTATGGATCATAGTACAGAACTAATAATTATTGAATGGATTTAGTCTTTAAAAACTAATCATAATAATTTTTCATATTTTCTTTGAATTTAATACCAAAATATCTCTCACACATATTACACACATTCACAGAACTTAGGCAGTTTATATATACACAAAGGCATTAGGCAAACTTGGAAGATTAGGAACCCTTGAGAAACAAGTTATAAACAGAAATGTTAAATGTGCAAGTATTAGTTTGACTGTACTGATCTAGCCAAATTTTATTTTATGATTCTTGCAATCTACACTTAAAATATTTTATTGGAAAGATATTAGTTTATTTTTTTTTAAAGACTCCCAGCATGCATTACAACTACATCCAAGCATATCTAATATGACAGCAGAGTGAACCACTGCTCATCTTACCTTCATTTCCATCAAAAGCAATTTTGTTTTTTGGTGTTATACATGGTACACACTAGACCTTATTCAACACCAGTGGATTGAAGGGTCAGTCACCATTTACTAAAGGGACTACCTGACTAAGGAACACCCAGTGAGCCCAACAGTCACTGCTTATAAGAAACTGGAAAAGGCAACCTCACACTGAGGATGAATAGCTACTGCAGCTTATCATGAGACTCCAGCAGATTAACAAGCCATACCTTCAGTCAACTAATATGACACTATACTAACTATACTTATAATCTATTACAAATAAGCAAAGCTTATTTTTGGTTGCCTTGTTTCTTTGTGTTGTTAGGTCAAGGCCTTCTTTCTTCTATTTTCTTCTCCGTTCTCCTCTCTTCAATCTTTATCCCTAATGGGCTGTTAGTTATCACACAAACTTAATTTCATTTGTCCAATTAGGGTTCTTGTCATGCCTGCCTCAGTATTGATTTTATTTCTCCCATCTCATGGTTTTGACATCTGTCACCTCACCTGCTCTTTCTTCATACTTTTTCGTGATCTTTGAACAAGCTTACTTTGGTCTGTATTAACACTGTGTTAGAATGAATACAAATCACTCTGAATTATTCCAGGAACAGCTATTCTTCCCAGCCTCTTTCCAGTAGGTTATTTTGAGGTCTGCATAAAGGCAAACCAGAAGCCACAGTGGAAACTAGTCTGTCTACCAGTGAGGAGAACAATGAGAATAAGATAGTAGGAGTTGTAAGACCATTTGCATGACATTTAGACATTCTTTCTAAGAAACAAGCAAACAGATTGCTGGGCAGAAAGGCGGCCCACGATGAAGATTCCTTTTCTGAACTGGCCAGTGAAACTGAAGGGAGGAAAAATATTGAAATAAAGTATATATGCCAACAATTTTCAACCTGGATTTGGAGACCATTTCAGATTAGCAAATGTAGGCATCTACAGTGTAGGGGCACTTAAACAAGGTATGTATCTAAGCTCCCGATACAGTCAGTCAATAGAGCAAACAAAGCTTAAGGAGGAATTTCATTTGAATGCAGAAACCAGAGGTTACATTCAGTTGATTTGTCTAACATAGTTTCAGAAGTTCTAAGGTATTTTTGTATATCCTTAGCTGCTGATTCAGAGGGATGCAACTCTCTTGCATATCCTGTGTCAAATATAATAGCCCCAAATGGCTATTTTTCTGCCCTAGTGTGTCTCAAAAAACACTCAATGCCCATGTTCAGGTATATAAATCAATCTATAATATAAATCAATCTATATGTCTGAATATTTTAGATAGTTTAAACTAAAAAACCACAAGGCAGGATTCTGTGCAGCTCTGATAGCTTAATCAAAATCAGTACATTTACTAGTCTAACCAGGGATCCTTTTGCTTAGCCAAGACTAGCTAAATTCAAAAAAGGTTTATCATCTAGATTACTTAGTTGAGTACACAGAAGTAAAAAAATACTCCAACAAACTGAAGTACTTGATAAAGCACAGTGGCCCCCAGTCAACACAATTGCATGCACACCTAAGATATGCTTAAGCATTTTACTGTTTGAAGAGCAAACAGAACCTTGCAAGAGAAGTAATTGCTTTCAAGTTAGTTGCCTCACATCTAAGAGTGAGAATCAGTGTGTCTCTGACACAGCTATAACTGGCTGTTTATACAACCACATATTTAGAAATAGAGGACTGATTGAAAGAAGATATATTTGAAGAAAAATAATATTGTTAGTAAATTTCTGTTCGAAGTTGTTTGTTGTTTGGGGTTTTTTTTTTATTTTATGAGAATGTTAGAATAGATGTTGCCCCTATCATGAAAAAGGAGCATCTGCTTTAAAAGTCACACAACATTTTTTTTTCTCATTAAACATATAATCAGTAGTATAAGCCAAACTTTATCGTCTTTCAGAAATATTTTAGAAATTCATAGCCAATTGTAGGCTGCTTCTGCAAAGGGAACTACAACCAGTTAACAGATGATAAACTGCTTCTCCTTGACAAATGTTGAAGTATGTCACCTTTCTTTATCATTTACTCCTTCAATTTTAATAGGATTATAGATTTAGCTAAGAGGAAAGGTTAAACTCGAATAAAGTTCTAATAAAAAGTCCTAAATACTACATTTTATGAGATCCTGTACATTTTTGTTTCTGTTACATCTCTCTCCTTTGTCACATTCAAATTCAATCATAGGGCTTTATAAGATTTAGTTTTTTCCTCTTCTGTTTCTATTTCTTTCCTTTAGCTTCCTTCATTTCTAAATAATGTAAAGAGCCTGACAGGTACCATCTTTGCCAAGTAAGAACGATTTTTTTAGAGCACTGTCAGGTTAGATAAGCTTTCCATCCTGTGTTAAAGCCTGAGTTGAAATGTTTAATTCTAACACCACCTTCCACAGTTTGACAGCATGACACTAGGAATTTACTGATACATGGAGGAAATACATCTGGAAATTGAATGATTCATTGAACTTTTGGAATATGCGTTCCTCTGTAAGTTTCAAAATATATTAACATAATGCATGTTAAAAGATAGTGTAAAATTTCATAGAATTAAAACTTTTCCAGGTACAGAATATGTATCTATTAATTTCTATGTATGTGTATATGCATATCATAGAATCATAGAATTGTGGGGATTGGAAGGGACCTTTAGAGATCATCTAGTCCAATATGTGTTTAAGGAGAGACATAGCACTCTGTAAGCATTGAAGTTATTTACATTCCTTGTAGTAAAATTATTATTTCAAACAGATTGCAGAAAGTGTTTTTATCACAACGTTGGTTACTTTTTGTTTCTTTTTTAAAATAAAAAATGTTATTTTTATTATTGTTCTTGTTATTCTTTCCATTGGTGCTAGAGTTTTATTTTATACATGTTTTTAGATTTCTTTTAGAATGTTTTCAGATATTAAAAGGTCAGTTTTATTATGGTGCAGACATGATAGTTATAGTGGCCTATCCCTGTACTTGGATAGACAATTTGACCCCAAACTTAAGGAAGTTCATAGTAAAACTAGTGATTTACTTAATTCCACAGTTAGGAATGACTGAAAAGAGTTGATTGTGTCACAATGACTTAAAATACTTCACTATTCTATATTGTAAATAAGAAATGAATTTGAAAAAAAAAAAAGCAAACTGAAGTTACAGATGAGAATTACTGATATTTTGAAAACTGAATTGGAGCAAAAGACTGAAGTAAACTTTAAAACACAATCTAATTACACTCTGTTAGTATCTAATTTGAAGTATGCATTTCTATGGTACAGGTTTTTCAAGGTGTCTAAGACCGATTAGTAAGAAATAAACCTAGAACTAAAAATAAGAACTTTTTAGTAGAACTAAAAACCATTTGTTTAATAGTTATGTATTTTAATCATTAGGACAATGTACATTGGTTGTTCCAGTTCCTCTCTCACTTGAAGTCTTTCACCGAAGAAAGCCAATTTTTCACTTAAAATTCTGTTTATCATCACAAAACTATAAGGTGGACTGAGGAATTTTCAGGTGAAATTACAATGGGATCAGTTGCAGAAGAAGTCAGAATAGATTAAGACAATGATCCCTTTTTGTCAGAAAATCTATAAATTAAGTACAAACCTCTATAATCTAACAGAACTCATTTTGTAAACTCTGACCATTTTTTCCCTTTTTTTTCTGAATTTCTCTGTGGGAAAGGAAAGCAGCACTAACTTTGTACTTTGCTGATGGAAAAAAGAAAACAAGAGAAAAGAAACAAGAGATAAAATAGATCGAGACTTTTTTTCAGCTTGGTGCAATGATAAATGTATGTGATAACCTTGAAATAACAATATTTAACAGCATTGCCCACAATTATTGCAATCCTTTATGCTTAAATCATTTAAAAATAAATCCTCCCTTCCATCTTCCATATCCACCTATTATATCTGTCTCATCCTTTACAAATTCCTAAACACTTGATGGGCAGTTAGAGATCTCTAGACAAATCTAGTGGTGTGCAACCGAGAATTTTTTAGGGCTCTGTTATTGTGTTTTGCATGTTACAAATCTTTTACTACGCTTGAGGATAAAACTTCTATGTAATGTCAAAGAAGCCCACATATTTTCCTGTTTCCCTTTCACAGAATATTAATGGTGGTTATTTAAAGATACTTCGAAGAAATTCAGTATAAAAAGTACGGCATTTATTACATAAAAATTATTCTAGGATAGATATTTTTCATTAAAATTACTCTCTATTATTTATACTACTGACTAATAAATAGAGCTAATGAGTATATCTTCTAGTAAATATCAATGGTTTTGTCTAATAAAGGATGTGAGGACTCTGAAAATTGGCTTTTGTAATTTTATTCTGGAGTGAGACACACCTTTCTGATTTAGTTACATGAACACCTATGCAGAATAACTGGACAGCAAGGTAACTCCAAATAGGATCTGGAAAAAAAGACATTCAGGAAAGGAAAACTAAAGATGGAGGTGTTTCTTTTCCTAAGTTGTTGCCAACAGGACCACCCCTTCAAATTGAAAATCTGGAATTGTTCTGGTGAAAGCAGATGAAAAAGCAATTCTCTCTCTCAGAGAGAATATAACCTGTATTAAATTCTTCTTTCTGCAAAACTATCCTTACTTGAGACTATAAAAAGCACTGAAATAATTTCCCTTTGGTCCAGTCTGGCTGTGTAATTTGTAGGTTCTGAATGGTATGTCTTTGGTCTAAGTAAGTCAGACTCGTAAGTCTGAGCTATATGCAAAGATAAAGCTTTAATAGTGACTTGAGCAGACAGATGCTCAGGAACTAACAAGTTTAGCCAAGTGATGTCTAAATTCCGCTGAATTCCCACTCCTAGGACTGTCTCTGCTTGTTGTCTCTAATATATATTGTTTTCATCTCTGGTGGAGACCATTGTCACTTTATGTATGGAAATTGGAGATTGTTTTTGAAGAAAACAAACTATTACTCTCCAATATCAATAATAAATAAAGACAACTAAAATGTATTTTAAAGTTTTGAATACATTAGAAACTAATTGCATCTCTTTAGGATATCACTAACAGCAGTTAATTACCATTGCAGAATGTAGATTGCCGTTTTACTATCTTTATAATGAAAGTTTAGATTCCTTCTTGAATTCCCTTTGTTCTCTGTAGCCATGATTTGGTATTTATAATATTTTAAGATAACATACTTTATTTCATGGTGTTTAAATGCTTAAGGGGAAAACCCTTAGACCTCAATATTGTAATTTTGAGACAGCAGTTACTAATGAGAGTTTTTCAGTTTGTCCCTTTTAAGCATTACTTGTTCATTATCTCATCTATAACCTTCAAACATTCTGGAAGGAAATATTGAGATGATAACATTTCTACTTTTAGCATGTCTGATTTACGTACATTGCTCATTTCTCTAAAAGGAGGGCAAGAAGGAATTGACATGGGTAAAGAGTTTGTAGCTCTTATCTTCCTCTCCTACTTCCCCATTCCTGCTCTGCTCCCCCCACAATCTCAATAACTGTTTCTAAAGGACTGTTTTTCTAAGTTCTCTCCGTGTCTCATATCCTACATCATGAAGTTCTTATCAGAGAAGGAGAGTAGAAAGGATGGACAAACTGAAATGATGGGAAACAATGACCTTTCAGTAGTGATAGCCACACAGAGCTGGATTTAACTAGAAAAGACTGGGCTGCAGTAAATTTTGCAGATTATTTCAGCTCATGCTCTCCAATGGCTATTGCATTAGCTGGGAACACTAATTAGGTTAAGCAAATACGAGAAAAGGTACAAGAAAAGCATGACTAGAATGCCTGTGGGTAGCTTTCCATAAAAAAGCCAGATCAAAAACTTTAAGAGCAAACAAATGCTAATCCTTAGCTGAGAAACCAGAGATCAGGAAACAGAAGAAAAATGATTCTGCAAATAAAACGGCATCCTCTCCTTTCTTTTCATCTAGTAAAGGTGTGAGCATGAATAAATATACATTGTACGATATTAGTATAGCATACATTCTTTAACAATGACTTTAGAGAGATTAAATGACTAACTAGCTGACACTTGCCAAATTCCTTCACATCAATTATATAAAGTATTCTTGATATGTTGAGCTCATTGTGACAACAGCAAGACCTGTGTTCCTTCATGGCCCACATTGGCCAAGAGTCTGAGAGTATCAACAGTCTTATGCACAGGAATATAAATACTTTTTTTCAGACAAATATCTATACATGTAGCAAAGAGCAGTAGAGTATCCTACTGCTGCTATCTTTGTAATTTGCTAAACAAAAATGGCATTATCTATGTATCCAAGGTGAGAAAGACCTTCTGATAAGAGATGACTTTCATTGGTTTGGTCACAGAATAATTTTATGCCTTAAAAAAAATTGTACTTTTGATAGCAAATATTTATGTGTCACTTCAATGCCTCAAATACCACTGAGCAAGCTTCAACAATGCAAGTATGAATTGCAAAGTCCAACAATTTATATAGATATGATATTGAGGAGATAAGAGTAATTAATTCCTCTATTACAGATTTTTTAAAGTTAATAAATACAATGACTGGTGATATTAACACCTCTTTTAATCTCAGTATTGTCTTGTTTCCAGAACACAGCTCAGGAAAAATAGGCTGCATCTTCATTATCCTCAGTAACGAAGGCAGAATGTATTGCAATTATTAACTGAAAGTTCTTCAAAACCTTCATTCGTTTGTAGAATTTAGGATGAGTCAGAAGAGTATATATTTTTTTAGATTTAATAAATGGTTAAAAATTCATTGTATCCTTGATAAGGTAAAATAGTGTTGAAAGTCTGAAAATTCATTTTGTTGGATAGTAGGAAGATCCTACAAGATATTTGAGAAATATGTTTATCTTTCAAATTTGAAAAGCTACCATCTTGAGCTAAATTCCCAGTTTTTTTCTGAGTAGCACTCTCTTGGTTGAGAAGCAAAGTCACATGGTCTTTTGGGGACAGCTTTTTTTATATACTCTGGAGCTTCACTTCACCAAGTAATTTTCAGTGCTGGTCAATCTTTCAAGAACAGGGATTTGCAGAGGCAAATCTCCACAGAGATTGGAAAGCTTTTAATGTAGAATGGTCTGGATGTATCATATCTGCATAGCCAGTTAATCTAACATCTTCAGAGTTTTTGGTTAGTATTTTATATATACCGATAAGAAAAATGACTTAAATGAGAATGGATACCCAGTCCTTTGTGGAAATTGGTATAATACAGTGAGATTTGAGATAGACCAAACATGCAGCACAAGTAGTCACTGCTTTCTAGTTTTCTATGCATGTGACATTGCTGAAATACATGCTTTCAAAAATATATGATTTTGCAAAGGCAACATACTGGTAAAATTTATTTTCAGGCCAGTAGAAAAAGTAGTATATGAATAGTAAATCTTAAAAGCATAACTCAGTAGATTTAATTAGTATTTACTATTAGAGTGCAGTCCAAGACAAAGCACTAAAATATTTTTAATATCAGAGGACTTTGGAGGTTTATAGAGCTTATGTATTTTTCATCTTATTTTCCTTAAATCACTAGATACTCCTTTTTATCACATACGATTAAGTACAGAAATAAGAAAATCATTGCTGTAGTTCTGGCATTAGTAAAGTTGCATACATCTGGCAATATGGGGTAGTAGCTGTTTTGGAAGCAAAAAAGAATGTTTACTGTGTTTGTGCCAGGAAAGATGTTTAGCCCACAGCTATTTCATGGCAGTATTAGTGTCCAAAATCTGAGAGCAATGGAATAGATCTTGCTTGCTTGTGGACTTTTGTTGTTATTTTTGAATGGAAAATGGAATGGAAAAGTCCTTCCATTTCATGAGCTTTTAGGAAAAACACTAAGTATAATTGCTTTCTATGCAATATTGTAGATAAACATCTTTAAACTTATTTTCCACTACCACTCCTTTATCACTTGGCTTCTTTTTCTAGCAGTGATGCAATGGAATCCAGTGGAGCACAAGCTCAACTGATATATATCTCAATCGATTAACTGTCTAAAAGATTTGATTTTCAGAATAGATACCCAAGAGAGCTCCAATTCATTAGTGGTTGTCCACATGTGATTAGAAACTGTAGGAGGGCTAACTCCCTCTTTTAATTGATACAATTTCATATTCCTTGTGGTCATTAAGTGTGTTAATGGTAACTTAGCACCTGCATTAAGAAACCAACTTAACAACATCCCATAAATGGCTTCAAGTCAGCAGGTGCCAAATTTACAAGAAAAAAAAATGACATTATTGCTGCTGTAATGTTACTGCAGGAGGGATATGAAGTAATAAAATGTTGCAATTGTTTAATCCATCACAATCAAGCAGTCATCATTTGATGATAACATGATTGTTATATTATTACTATCCTTTGTTACTGATTGCCCCTTCTCACTCAAGGGTATCATTCCTCTTTTAGGCTAATAACCACACTTTCATTTACAGTATTCTGTGGAGAAGTAAGACTTCCTACTTTTTTCATTATCATGAAATTGCAGATAGCAGGCTGCTTTAGTTATGGATTGTGCCAGAAAGTCTCATGGGTTTTTTTATTCTTGTGCTGTATTTATACAGACTTTTTGTTTGAGAAATCTTTCTGTAAATCATAGAATGGTAGAATCATAGAATGGTAGGGGTTGGAAGGGACCTTTAGAGATCATCTAGTCCAACCCCTTTGCAGAAGCAGATTCACCTAGATCAGGTCGCACAGGAAGATGTCCAGGTGGGTCTTGAAGACCTCCAAGGAAGGAGACTCCACAACCCCTCTGGGCAGCCTGTGCCACTGCTCCATCACCCTCACAGTAAATTAGTTTTTTCTTATATTTAAGTGGAACTTTTTGTGTCCCAGCTTCATCCCATTACCCCTTGTCCTGTTGCTAGATACAATAAAAAAAAGGGATGTCTCAAACTCCCGACATCCACCATTGATATACTTATAAATATTAATGAGATCACCCTTCAGTCTTCTCTTCTCTAGACTAAAGAGCCCCACTTCCCACAGCTTTTCCTCAAAAGGAAGATATTCCAGTCCCTTGACCATCTTGGTGGCCCTGTGCTGGACCCTCTCCAGAAGTTCTCTGTCTCTCTTGAGCTGGGGAGCCCAGAACTGGACACAGGACTCCAGATGAGGCCTCACCAGAGCAGAGTAGAGGGGGAGAAGAACCTCCCTTGACCTAATGCATTCTAATAACATCATATTTGTAATGTTTTTCTGATTCTAGTAGGATTGTCAGTACTTTAAAAATAAATTCTGAATGTTACTCAGTGGAGATAAGGACTATGTTGAATTTTTCATCATTACACCATTTTTAATGAGATATGTGAGAGTTAAAGATTTAGTTTAGAAAGATTGTCCAAAATTTTCTTATTTCTTCCCCCAAAATACATGTGCAAGATGACTGGAACCTAAATTTCAGGGCATGGCTAAGTTCCACATATACAAATTCTTCTAAATGTACATATTCCCATGCCAAAACCTGTCCCATTCCAAGCAGCCATATGCCTAAATCCTGTTGTTTTCCAGAAATTTACTGGAGATATGTCTATACACCCTTAAAGGTTCAATCTGTGAATCATTTTGAGAATGGTGCACTTAGCATGCACCTATTAGATTAGCTTATCATACAAAATGAATTTGCTCTAGGCTTTGATACTGCAGAAAACAGCAATTGGAAACAATTTCCCATCATATCCGAGGAATCAAAAGGATTTTGGAGATAGAAGGGGATACAGGTTTGTTTAATCTGGATACCCCACACAGTTAAAAGAAAGACAAATACCAGAAAGAGAATTATTCTTTTGAATTGGTTAGCATTTAAAATAATTTAAGTAGGAGAATGTAAAAGATACAAGTAAGTGGAGGAAAATAATGGAAAAGATGAAAAGGAAAGAGAAGGATTTAGGGTGGATGGCTGGCAGGGTAACAGAGAAACATTACTCTCAGAAAATGGATGAAGTTTCTAATTTTTCTAATATTACAGCCTCATTGGCTTCTGGACATAGAGATAATATACAGATAAAGAAAGTAAAAACTTTGAACCAAATGCTTCTCAGAAAAAAAGAAAAAAATGATGATTTGAAACAAAGGTGTGCAAACATGTAAAGATAATGTTTTTCCTCTGACTGTAAAACTGATAGAGTCCAGGTATGTCCTATGTTATGGTTTCTTAAAGCACTGGAACATATAGGGTCAAAGAAGAACCATCATCATGTACTGAGGGATATTATGGTAACTGGAAGACAACTGGGAAAATAATTGAGATGTCTGATTGCTTCAAATTATTATTTTCTAGATTAATATGGAGCTCTGTTGACAGAAGGCATCTCTCCTTTCCTGGAAACCAGCAAACACTTTGCTTCATTGTGAAGGTGTGTCATTTTCTATTTCCCTGCAGGAGTGGTGGGAAAGATTTGTTCCTACAGCTGGGCTCTGTGTTTAGCTCAGACGTGCCAGCTGAGATGCAGTGTTAACTACCACTTTTTGAGAGAAACCATATCTGCCTCCCTCAGAGAGGAAGAAGCAAGCACTCTGGGTGTTGACCTCGGGCCAGAAGACACTTGTTCTTTTGCTTTACAGGAATGGTGTTTCCTATGATGTGTGTTCTTTGCTTATTAATTTCTCAGGAGTCAGAACTCTTTGGGTGATTTGTTTTTAAAAGAATAATTCATAACATTTGAGTCATATAAATATTTACAGATATATTTATAAATCTATGCTTACATAATGATATTAAATTTGTTTAATTAGTTCAGATGAACTAACAGATTGTCATAACTGACAAAGTGATGTGTAATCAGCAAGTTTCTGTGTCAAAGCCCAGAGTGCACATTTACAAGGGAAATGTAGCATTATTCATGCTTATGCTTGATACTTTTTGTTTATGCTTGATACACAATTTTTGTCTTCAGAACTGACAATACGAATATAGTTGGTTCAAGAAAGTGTAAAGGATGATTCTATTAATATTACCTCACACAGTAAATTTCTATAATCCTTATGCTTCCATCTATGTCACATTTTAATACTAAACAAAAACATTTTAAGAGATTCTTAAATTATGTAGTCTGTATGGAGCCATCTGCAAAATCTCATTGTAAGGAAACCTTAAATGTTGTGTATGTTTATGATTTTTGACAAAAATATCTGTAATTGCCACTTTGATTGTAGAGAAAAGTACAAGTAGCAATCTGGGCAGAAGAATAAGATCATGAACTTTGGTAACAGTGATTTAGCCAGATGTGGGCATTGGCTTCAGTCTAGTAAAGAGAGAGGAAAGGGAACGTTACAGGCACAAGCCTAAAAGCTTTTGTAAGATTCTAAGAGAATGGCTAAGCAAAATTCCCCAAAATATCTCCTTGGTTTTTTTTCCTGTCCTCTTTTTCTTACTTTCTGATCTTCTTTGCATAAACTCACCCAGGCTAAACTCATAGAAATAATTAATAATTATCCTGCCCTAGCCTTTAGGAAAACTCGAATCTGTTGAAACTTTTCATTAGTATTTCCCTGCTTTTCTCTTTTTTCTTGATGAATTTCCTATAGGGAAAAAAATCATTATTAGCTGACTAATGAATACCTGGGTCATAAATATAAATGATAAAGATTATGTAGACAACTATTAGGTACAAAGTGAAAGTTTAATTCTCCATTAACTCCTTAGAATAAATATTCTATTATCTCGCCAAGTATTGTTTATTAGTAAATATTAGTAAATTTGTTTGAATGCTTATACTTCTAATAGAATATCAAAATATAAAACCAGCTGAATAAATAAAACCCTGTGTAAACAGTTTTCACAGAATTCCAGCCAAATTCTATGGTAGTGAAAAATGATTTTCCTCTAACAAACTCAGTGATGAAATTCCTGTTTATAGCAGTTGAGGGCGTGGCTCTTGATATCCCAGAAGCTGGTTTTGTTTTTGAATCCTACCTGATATTCCGTTTGGAAATTGCTACTAGCCTAGTGCATTGTTATTCTGCCATGAGAGAGCTTAGAAATGTGCATCTATAATTAAACCTATACAATGGATGAAGAATTGAGAGTGTATAGTAACTTCACCTGATATAGAAAAACACATTCTGCTGGCTTGTTCTCCATTCAAAAAGTGTTGCTTTATTCTAAACAATGGAAAATTCTTGATCCATGAAAAGTGATGGATGAAGATAAATATCTTACTTTAAACTGTGGTGTATACATATGATAAATTTTCATAGGCTACCATTTAAGTATCTATGTACTAAATAATTCATTAGAATATTTATGATGATAAGCAGCAGAGAAAGCAGCAAACTTTGCCTAGTTGCAGGACTGTAAATCAGCTGTAACACTCAACAGGAAAAAAGAGTGCTCTGGAGCTCAGGGAAGAGCAGCCAGTGAATGGGAAATATGACATATCCATTTGTGTGTTTGTCACCACATATGGTGACACCAAAATTCAGATGTTTTAGTCTTCTACTGTATCCTAGTCATGTAATTTAGCAAAAAAATTGCCCCCAGTAGAACAATTTGCTTTCCTGGCTTCTAGTCTCAGACAGGATTTAGAAATCAGGCAGATTTCAAATCCCCTGAATGATTCTCTCCAACCAATCTTTTAGGAACAACTGTACCAGCAAGACAGAGCACTTCACAACACACCTTTTTCTTTCAGAGTGTTCAAAAGAGTTGCTTACGTGCTTAACAGTTTGGGTCCCCACAGTTCTCAGCACAACTGCATCTATAATACTCTGCAGAACAATAGTTTGTGCAACTTAATTTGTTTGGTTGAAGTCATTTATAGTGGAATCATTTCTTGCATGCACACTTCGGGAATTCTCCTGTTCAGAGAATGTGATTTTTCTTAATAAAGAAGCATAAATACAAAATATATTGCTGTTACTATTCCTTTATGTGTTTTCATGACAACAATGCTTCAGATGAAAACATGATGTTTGGAGATTTTGGTTTTTTAAGCTACATTCATTATTATTTCTCTTTTATATTAATGTTAAAATTAAATTTTTAATGTATAGATATAATTTCATATATATATATTTATATACATATATCAGATGTGGATTTTTTTTAATTTTCCAAATAGTTAAGATTTAAGTTGTTTTCTGACATGATATTCTGTTCTGTGTAAGTTAAAGGCTTATATATTTCTTTTTCATAGTTCTTTTTTTTCCTTCTTTTTTTTTAAACTTGAAGGAAAGAAAGCGGAGTTGAGTGCTTTGTTTGAATTTTGTTTGAGTTATCTCGCTTTATTAAAAGCTTCATACTTAGGCAAGGTTTCTAGAAATGAAAAAATGTTTAAAAACATCTTATATTCCCATAGAAGCAATCCTACTATTAGTAAATATTTAAGTGTTGGGTGGGACCTCAGTAGAATTCTGGTCCAGCCTAACAAAGAGAGGTCAGCTCTGGAGGAGACAAGGTTACTAAAGACTTTAGACAGCTGGGTCTCAAAACCCCCCCCACTCCTCTGGACAAACTACTCTATTGATTGACTGTTTTCATTATCATTAAAAGTTATTTCTTTCTGATAAATCTGATCCTTTCTTGATTTAGCTTGTGCCCATTGCATTTCACGTTATGTTTATATGACGTAATGGTGTGTATATCTTTGGAGTTGTTTTCTTTTAAATAACTTCACACATTTATCTTAGAATACTGTCAAACAAACATTTGAATTAACAGGTCTGAAAGGCAAGACCAGTTTCCTGATCACAACACAAAGTAGTAAGGAATTTCTTATGCTAGCTCTCTCAAAAATGAAGCTATAGTCTTCTAACAAATGCAACTTCACGCAGACATCTCACATTGTCTTTACATTGGTCATTCCTACCAGCTACCTTCAGATATCATTGTACTACTTTTTATTTCCCTGCCATTTTTCACCAAAATGCATGAGACTCCTCTTTTAAAAAAACTCTCTTTTTTAACCTCATTTTATAAAGGGATTTGCATTCTCAGGCTATGTAGCTCTTATCCTACTCTCTTACCTGTTAGAAATTTAATCCTTAAATTACAGAGGACTTCTTTCTTCAAGTTTTTATATTCACAGTGCAATACATAAATTGAAAAATATAAACTACAAATAAGCATCACTGCCTTGAAAGCTGAAATGTAATTCTGATATTCACAGTGCCTCTAGACTTGCTATTCCAAAAGCTGAGATTTTGCAAAGTTCTTTTTGTACTAATTAATCTCCAATTCTGCATATATAGCTGTACAATGTCACGTTATCATGCTCTGCTCAGTAGTGTTCTGCTTAGCTGAGAGTTTTGGTATTCCCTTCCCTTCCTTTTCTTTTCTTTTCTTTTCTTTTCTTTTCTTTTCTTTTCTTTTCTTTTCTTTTCTTTTCTTTTCTTTTCTTTTCTTTTCTTTTCTTTTCTTTTCTTTTCTTTTCTTTTCTTTTCTTTTCTTTTCTTTTCTTTTCTTTTCTTTTCTTTTCTTTTCTTTTCTTTTTTCTTTTCTTTTCTTTTCTTTTCTTTTCTTTTCTTTTCTTTTCTTTTCTTTTCTTTTCTTTTCTTTTCTTTTCTTTTCTTTTCTTTTCTTTTCTTTTCTTTTCTTTTCTTTTCTTTTCTTTTCTTTTCTTTTCTTTTCTCTCTTCTCTTCTCTTCTCTTCTCTTCTCTTCTCTTCTCTTCTCTTCTCTTCTCTTCTCTTCTCTTCTCTTCTCTTCTCTTCTCTTTTCCTTTCTTCTCTTTTCTCTTCCTCTCTTCTCTTTTCCTCTCTTCTCTTTTCCTCTCTTCTCTTCTCTTCTCTTCTCTTCTCTTCTCTTCTCTTCTCTTCTCTTCTCTTCTCTTCTCTTCTCTTCTCTTCTCTTCTCTTCTCTTCTCTTCTCTTCTCTTTTCCTTTCTTCTCTTTTCTCTTCCTCTCTTCTCTCTTCCTCTCTTCTCTTTTCCTCTCTTCTCTTCTCTTCTCTTCTCTTCTCTTCTCTTCTCTTCTCTTCTCTTCTCTTCTCTTCTCTTCTCTTCTCTTCTCTTCTCTTCTCTTCTCTTTTCCTTTCTTCTCTTTTCTCTTCCTCTCTTCTCTTTTCTCTTCCTCTCTTCTCTTTTCCTCTCTTCTCTTCTCTTCTCTTCTCTTCTCTTCTCTTCTCTTCTCTTCTCTTCTCTTCTCTTCTCTTCTCTTCTCTTCTCTTCTCTTCTCTTCTCTTCTCTTCTCTTCCAACACATTTCCATCTTTTCTGTCTTCTTATAAAAGTACTTACAATTTATTTAAATTGGAGTGAAAGTACTTGTTTGCACTTAAAAATAGCTTTCAGTGAATTTGTCATGTACTGGTAATGGAAGAACTATCTTTCAGCTATTAGTGCCACAGAATAAACTTGTGGTTAATACCTTATTTACACAAACTGAAGAGTTTTGTATCTATGTTTGATAACCTTGAAGCTGCATTGTATTTGGTGCCCTTATAATAACCTTAATTACCGGCAAATACAGAGCTTTAAAGAAAGACTAACATTTCACTTTAACATTCACAATAATCTATTATAAAGCCAGCTAAGCCAGTCCCCAAATACAGAGAAATGTTATTACATGCTCAGCTAGCTGTCAAGGGGCCATGAGTCAGTGGCTTACAGTTATCAAAAGTAACAAGGTTGTTCAGAATTTCCTCCAACAAAGCCAGCCAGCTTATGAAGGGATTAAGCTCTCTTTGATTAGAACAACTGGAACACATCCTGCCCTTTTAATTAGCATTCCCTTTTGCTTCGTTTAGGCTGGTAATTTGACACTCTTACTAGCCAATATAAAAAAAAGAACAACATTTTTCACCTAGGCATGAGCATTATAGAAGTAGTATATTAGCATGCACTACCTAAACTGTGAGTAGTCTTAGAGGTCGAGTTCAAAGGCCTGTGAAAATCCCAAAGGCATAATGTCAATAGATGCAGCATAGTAATATGAGTGCAATGTGTGACAGCAGAGTTCATGAGCATTTAGGCACAGTATATTGCCCTGAGGCCACAATCTTTCTACTCCTATCCTAGACAACCAAAAAGGTTTATGTCAGCTTTATTGATATTTTAGAGGTTTATATTTTAATTTCTAACTTATGGCAAGTTAGTCATGGCAACTGCTGCACTGGTGAAGGAATGAGTGAAAAATATGTTAAAAAAATAAGTGTTGATATGAAGACAATCTGATGTTCAACCTCATCCTTGCCATATTGGAAACAAGGAGAAAAGGGTATATGGTTGGAACAAAAACATTGGTATCTTGATTTTGGATTGCCTGCCCCTTTCACTTCCCCTGTTCTCCCTCTCACTGTCCTAATACCTTGATGTTGATTGGTATTTGATAAAGATTAAGAGAACAATAGGTGACCAATGTGCTCTCCAGACTTCAGTTTGTTCTGAAAAGATCTGAATATTATACTACTGAAACCAAATGAAGAGTTTGATAATGCTTTGCAAATTACCATCTTTCTCTGGTACCTTTCATTGACATGAACCTGAAATAAACCCCACTGTATGTTGTTCCTCTTTGTCTCAGATCAACTGCTTAGAGTGTACTTGAGAATGTTCTCCTTCTCTCTCCTACGTCCTATCCTTCCCTGCTTTCTTCTCTCCTTCCTTCTATATACTATTCAGTGAAAAAAAATCAATTTTGTTCAGGGTGGTGATAGTTAGCTAAGGCTGTGTCATATTTCAAAAGTAGCTGCTCTTCTCCTACTCACCACCCACCGGGCATTACTCCACCCTCAGATCTGCCCTGTGATCTGCTTATATAATTGCTCCCTAACTCAGTTCAATCAAAATTATCTGAATTGGAGAAGTTCTAACTTTTAGAGAGTTTGAGCTAGCCAAGATCAGAAATAAACATTTGGTATTACACAGATTTAATAACTAGTTTTGAAAATGGACAATCACATTCAAAAAAATATTTGAATTGTACATTTTTCTACATTTCATCTTCCCAAAATTATAAAAGGTTTTTGGGACCTGATTTATTATATAAACATCTGCTAGAGCACTAACCAACTGATATGAAAATACAGAACTATTTTCTTTTAAATATCTGAAAATGTTGATTTCTGCAGAAGAAAAAGATATAATGTATTGCCTCCTAAAGCTATTACTATGTCTTCTGTCACTTCTTCACTGTCTTGCAGAAAACATAGCCAGTGCTTTCATAGGTATTTAGACTTTCATTTTCAATTCATGCCAGGAATCACTAGATTTGAGCTCACTAGAAATGCATAAGGAAACGTTTTTAACCACTCCTCTCAAATTTTATAAGCTGGTACTGTTTTCTAAGAGCAGTAGAACTGATTATTTGATGTCTCATAGAAGTATTAGATTTAAGAAAGAGTACTAGGAATTACATACAGTATGCCAGATTTTGTCCATTGTCCTTTTACTTTAAATGCCTCATCTCATTGAGTTACTAGGCTACTTACATGCAGGAAGTAATATAAATTACTGTAAATTAGTAGCTGAAATTGCTCTTCTCTTAGCATAGCTCTTACCCATTTCTACAGTCTGCATATTTGTGTGACTCAATCCATTCTGTCTAGCAGAAGCTTTCAAGGGATATGCTTGACTTTTGTTTTTCAGACCATTTTATAAGCTAGATTCATATAAAATCTGCATTTTAACAGACAAATCCAATTAATTTTCAGAGATATCATTTAAAAACAAAAACAAAAGTACAAAGTGCAGAATAATCCTGGAGACAAATATTATTTGCCCTTGAGAATAGATAACTTTCAGATAGCTGATCAGCATGGCTTTTTGATTTAAAAATTCCTGCTTTCTTGACAGAAATAATTTTATTTTTGATTGCCTCTCAAAAATAAGATACCTTGCAAAGATGTATGAAATATTGCCACACGGATTTTTCTTCTTGATGTGTATTTTTAAAAGATGACCATCATGTTTTGGTTTGGGCATAATAATTTAAATCAGGTACATTATTGTAGTCTTTTTGTAACTTGATTTCCTGTTTGAGGGGAGGGGTAATGAATTTCGGGATGTAAAAGTCACTTGAAAATGATATGCTGCTTAATTTCAGATAGATTTTTTTTTAAAAAAACCCATGAAGGGTTTTTTTAAACCCTGTTTGAAGGACAGGACATAATGAATTTAAGTAAAAGAATTGTTTTTCTATCCTTTTTATAGAGGCTGTTAAGACATTTAATGTTCTATGGAATAATATATTGTATATTATGGTTCTCTAATGAATGAATAACAAAATTACACTAACTGAATGGAAGATATGAGGTAGCCATCTTGTTTTAGGAATTTTAGTATAGAAACCATATGGATAACAATAAAGATAATAATAAATTACATCATTTGGAAACTTAAAAAGAGGCAAATAAAAATTATTTGTAGGTCTGTCCAGAATGTGAGAACAAGTGAAAAAGATGGCTATGACCATGTTTATGCAGTTCCTTAGACACTTGATTTCCTTCATACAATGAGAATGTACATAGAGAAATAACATGAAAACTACTGCTTGATTTCTCTTTTAAAATACCGTGAACATGTATTAATGAATTAATTGCACAAAAAGGAAGGATAAACCTGTCAATTTCTGGTATAATATTTTGATTTCATCTGTAAATCTACACAGATGAGGTAACAAAAAAAATAGATGTAGTAACATCTTGTAGACATTTTACTTGGGAGCAACTCAATTTCTAGGATACTTTGTCCTTCACAGACTCACGCACATATGCAGACTTGGATATAGTATGTGTACAGACATATATACATCTGTGTGTTAATATATTCAGACACCTCTGTATACTAGAGAGAAAAATAAAAGAAGACTCTTCACCAAAGGTAGAAATATTTTTTTATATCTTACCGGATGTCAGCTGAGCTGTTCCCAACTGGTTGTTCATTTGCCTCATTGATGCAAATAATGCAATTTCAGGATAAACTAATAAAAGTTTTTGGTTTTATATAAACAATTCATAGCTTAACTTCAATAAGAGAAAATACCCATTATTAGTCTACACTGATGTAATTCAGTCTTCCAGATTGACTTTTTCTGGCCTTTGAGGGGGAAAATTTTAATAACATTTTAATTTTCTAGACACTGTTTGGATATTCGATGTATGATTTTTTTTTTTTTTAGATGCAAATCTATATTTTTCTTTAGTTTCAAAGGTTAGACTTTGGGTTTTCAATTAAGTTTATTAGAAGTAATCCTCAGCCGTAAAGTAAATAAACATTCAATACGAAATTCTGGATTTTGTGCATATGATAGAAATGGAGGGATAGAAAAGAACTCTCATTAGAGCCATGACTAATGACTGCTAAACAAAGGAGAAAGGAAAGGAGCAATTTAAAGTAGAAACAATATATCCCTGCTTAAGCCCAAATGTATAACAAATTTTTTATTAGTGCAGTTTGTAACATGATTAGATGTTTGATGAACATATTTATAGATGTAGTCATTTACTTTACTTTGCATGTACAATAAATAATTTTAATTAAATTATGCCTGATCAAATTAATTTGTTCTGGGAGGGAGGGAACAGATATGACTTTCTTGGGATTGCTACAGAGCTCTGTAGAATATTTTTTTTATTATTATTATTTAAATATAATAGAGGAGATCCTCATATAAAAAAAATGAAAGCAAAGTTTATCACAAAAGATGATTCCTTTTACTTGTTTTGTAATGTACTGATATTGGTATGATGTCCAATGATAGGAAAAAGGGCCACGGTGTAGAACATAATAGATTCCAAAGAAACATAAGAAAAAACTTCTCTGTGAAGGTGACAGAGCCCCGGAACAGGCTGCTCAGATGAGTTGTGGAGTCTCTTTGTCTGGAGACACTCAAAACCCTTCTGGATCAGTTCCTGTGTGACCTAATCTAGGAGGTCATGCTCTGGCAGGGGGGTTGGACTAGATGATCTTTCTTTCCCCTTAAGATTCTGTGAAATCTAAAGATTTCTTTCCTATTCTTAATATTTATGGAGTTTTTTTCCAAATCTTTTAAAAGATTTAATTAATGTTTTTTGACTTTGGGAAGAGAATAAATGTAGTTGGCAGTGTCTTGATGTTTCATGAAGGTCTATGAAAATCCTAATATTGTGCAAGTTACATGGATCTGCTGGTAAACCGCACACCAGATGAAGTCCACATTGGTTCTCTTGCTTGTTCCTGGACAGCAGCATTGAGAAGATGTCTGTCAATGAATATCCGCTTTAGCACATCATGGACGATTAGTGTTACCAAAAATAGCTCTGGTATTTTCGAGAAACATTTTCATTCTTCAGTTGTCAGAAGTATGATTAATAAACATAGAATCTCCTTTATTCCTGGCAGCTTTTCAGCATCAGAAGGCTGATTCCTCCCTTAGCTAAGTGTCAAAGGCATGTCTCAGTTTTAGTTATTAAGCTTCATATACCTAAATATATTACTAAAATGGAACCAAAAAAAATTAGAAAGAGATGTCCTTAAAGATTCCTGAAACCTGTAACACCATGCCAGCCTCCCAACACTGTTTTTTAGAATTTTAGAAGCTTTGTGAATACAAATGTGTCATGCAATGAATTTGCATCTGTAAAAAAAAGTGTGGTTTCTTTGGAGATTTAGAAAGGGAGAATCCCATTTTCTCAGATTTATCTTAGAAGGAAAGTACCTCTTTCTGTGAGCTATCAAAGACAATTGCCTTTTCCTACTGATTTCTGAAAACCTTCTCACTTATTTAAGAATGACTGGGAACCTAAAATTTAGATAGATTGGATCTAAGGTAAAGCTATACAGGAGCTGAATGGTAAAAAGGGACACATAACGAGTGGTGTAGCATAACAGGACATAAGAGAAAGTTTTGATAGCACATCTCCAATAACTATTGATCATTATGTTCAGATATCTGACATTCACAAGTGAATTTTGTCATGTCTATAACTTATCTCATGTCCTTGTGTCAGCTAGGGACACAGCATTTCATTTGTATATCATCTGTGCGTCCCAAAAAGATTTGGGAAACTGAATCATTCTTACTGAAACATATGATTTAAATTTACAGTTGATAAAAAATTGTCTAAATCTACGTGGAACAGAAGATTATTTTAGTTTGATAGATCAATTTGCAGTATTTCCATTTGCAATATTTCCATTTAAGCCCCAAATCCTTTCAGAAAAATAGGGATTCATCATCAGGTATTTATGAAAGATAAATTAAATCAGAAAACTGCTGCAAAGGTTATGTTTAACAATTTTTCAAAACTATGAAGTCACAAAAGGTTTCTATGGTACTAAAAGGTGAACCATGACTTACCATAAGTTCAAGAAAAAAAATCACTGAATGTAAAGAACCTCTTGACTGTACACGTGATATTTTTGCTGCTGGAGAAAACAAACAAAAATTGAAAAAAGGCTTCAGATAACCCTTTTCAAAGACATAGTTTGGATTTGCAACAATGCACACTCCTATACTTGTTGTATATAAATATTCCACTGATTAATTTACTGTCTGGAATTTGTGTTGAAATATCATATTCTGAGTAAGTATTAGAGAATATGCCTAGACAGTGAAGTGTGAACTCATAAATGTGAGCAATTGTACTTAAAGCTATTTCTTATTCTCCTAAGCTATGTTCATGCTTTAGGCACTGTTAGCTAATGTTACTATTCATAATAAAACACTCAATATCACTTACTTCACTACTCTTCCTGCCCTAATAATTACTTGCTCCATGTATCAAACATCAAATTCTAATGACATGGTTACAGCAAATGTGAATGTTAAGCTATTCAGGTTCTAGTATTTCATGTAGGAAAGTAAATTTCAGAGTGAGCAGGACCAATACCTGACAGGACACTGTCTACCATAGTTCAAAATGGAATAGATCAAAGAAATCATACCCAAGATTAGTTTTAACTATATAGGTTGAGGCCAACTGCTTTAGTCCTGATAAAAACTCTGAGGCACAGCTCATAAAGCATTGCTAAATACACTCATCTTGATCATGTTGCCCCATCCTATTATATAGAACATTTTGCTGTAACTCCACAGTATCTTAGACTGAATCATCTTTGACGCCTTCCAGCATTTGTCTCCAGTACCTCAGCCTGAAAGCAACATTGTTTTTCCTCTTAGGTTCTTTTACTATAAAATTTATATAGCACACAGGAATCTAATATCCTTTCTCCTAGATTATTTATTCCTGCTTTGAGTAGTAAAATTTACTGATATTCCTTCTTGTAATGAACATCTTGAACTTTGTGAAAATGACAATACTTTGCACTTACAAAAGGCTTATCTTTAGGAAATCTAGTTACCATAATCACAAGTAGATACCCCTGCTGTGACTAGGAAGTAAGAGAGCACTACAAAGTCATTCAGGCACAATTGAGTCAAACACTGCTAGAATATGCTCCCATCTGTCAATGGTATTAGTTGGAACTAAGTCCAACAAACAGAGACTTAGGAATTTAATACACAAAAGTGGAAAGCCAATGACTCAATGATTTAATGGAGTCACAAAAATATGTGGTCTTTAGTGTCAGTCACCAAAATTCAGAGAAATTTCCTTTTCTTATATTGCAATAAAAATATTCATTATGCCTTATGGAAAACTTATGAGAGAACATCTTTGCTGATACACTTGATCAAAAGCACAGGATTACTGAGTAAAGGGAGAAAGGAAAAAAGGACAAACCCTAGTTCTCCCATACTTCTATATTTTCTCATTAACAGTACACTGCTTTTGAGGTAGGATATCCTGTTTGCAAATAAGTATTTTAAAAGCTGTTCTGACTGTCTTATCTATTTCTAAGTTATCTATGATAAGAAGAGAAAGGTGAATTTGAGCATTTTTTTTTTCAACCATCATCAAGTAAAGAATAACAGTTCACTGAAAAATGCCTTTACACAATAGGATTTACTCAATGGTACTCAATAATTACAAAATAATATAATAATTTCAGTGGCAATGGGCCTATGAAGGTCATCTTAATTAAATTTTACTTAGAAGTCAGAGCATGTACATTAGGATCTTTAATTCCAGGTATCTCCAAAAATGGGGATCCCTCAACAGTCCTGGGCAACCTAATATATAATAACTTACCACAACTTTGTCCACTATTTCTTGTCTTTTTGCAGCTTTAAGAATGTGGTTCTGTTTTCCTCATAAATGCTTTTCAAGCGTTGAACCCCCTTTATTCCTATTGCCCCTGATTGCCATGGTGTATCTCCATTGGATTCCCTACACTAGATGCATTCCCACAAGTGGCTGAGAAAAATAATGACTTCTGTTGTCTTCCTGCCTAGACTCTTACTAACATGTGCCAGTTTGTTGTTGGTCTTTACTACAACAGTAAGTCTTCCTCACGTTCAATTTACTCTCCACCAGAATGTGTAAAGCTGTTTTCTAGCAAGATGGTACCCAGGTTATATTATTATTATTATTATTATTATTATTATTATTATTATCATCATCATCATTTCTTCAAGGTGTAGGACTGCATTTGTCTTGAACTTCATAAGGTTTCTGTACACATTATCTGCAATCTATTAAAATCTCTTTGATTAGCAGACTTCACCTCTATGATGTCAATAGATCCCAGATTAGTATCATCTGTGTAATCAGACAGGATTGGAACTTTTTGTCTAAATGGATATCTATTGGCATTTGAGACATCCTAGAGCAGTCAAGATATCTTACTGGGATAACAGTTAAGACACAAGACCTTCAGAAAAATATGTACCCTTTGGCACCAGTAAAAGCAGACCCTATGCCACCCACATACTTATGTGTAAGCTCCTGAAGTGAGTAACTATAGTATAGTAGTTCACAAGTACATTATGACATGTGAGCTGCATATGTTGTTGTTATAGTCTGTGGAGATCTGGAAATTTGTTCACTCACCATTTATGGGTGTTTAGTGTCAGGTGAGATCTTTAACAATGCCCAAGATGTCTATGTGGAACTAGAAGCTATAACAAAAGACCTGCATGGGAGACCTGTGTGCTGTGCCTGTACTGGTACTTGAGGTCTAACAGGACATGATAAAACATTTTAAATGGACTGTGTGCATGTTTTGGAAAAATGAATCAAATCTATATTAAAGTAGTGCTGAGGAAATCTAAGGAATTATTCAGTTCAGCCTTTAGGAGGAACATAAATGTAGTCAAAGGCTTTCTAGACTGTATAGGCATAATTCAGTTACCTAAATATAGGTTTCTTGTGCCATTTGAGATATGCAAAGATATCCAAGACATACACACAAAAGTGACAGATGGGATGTAAAGTAGGCCTATATCTTCCTGGAGGAGCAGCTGGAGGATTTGCAAATGGCATGAGATGAACACATTTAAGCAAATTGTTCAAGTCTCAGTGGTTGTATTGACCATAAATTTAATCAGATTACTTAAATGTAGGCACCTGTTGCAATTTTCTTTATGCTACAGTATGTAGGCCTTCTCACGGGTGTGGCATTTAGGTCACAATGCTTTCAGGAGACCTATATAGTTCTGAAACAGAAACTGAAGGACAGACAAAAAAGATCCAACACCAAAAATGGCATTAGTATTCTATGTGTGTAGGCAGCTGAAATAAATCCTGCCTAATGTATGTGAATCTGAATTCCACCTCCATGTAAGATACTAAAGTATACAGGAAAGAAAAGACTAATTAGAAAGAGAATGACCCAAGTGAACACAATATTGATACGGTTTTTACTAATAAGTATGTAACTATGCACTCTGAGCCTTATTTAATGCGGAATAAAAGGTGATTCATATTTAGTAGTCTAAGGTAGGAAAAATAGAAACAACCAACCCATTTAAAAGGCTACAATATAGCAGTATTTAAGCAACCACTTGTTTTTGTTTTGTACAAAAAAACTTCAGAGCAATAAGAAACAAATTATTTTTTCACTTGGTTTACTATGGATAAAACAAGTAAAATCTCCAAGAGTTTTCTGAAATGATACCCCTAACAGAGATACCAGGTGTGATTTACAAGAGCATAAATCTTCCATCTGCTACATATACAAGTGACTCTGCCCTCGCATTTCTGCTAAAGATGATCCCAAACACTTTTATCAGAATAGATAAAATGATGAGGTGAGTACACTGAGAGAGGAAAAAAATAGTCTCTTCATAGATAAATGCTGTTGAAAGTTCATAACTTGAATGTGTTTGCCTTCAAGGGGTCACTGCTGGAAATCGGAGAAGATATTAAAAAGAGATATATAATATCTGGGTTTGAATTTATACACTATATTCATTAGCATTGTAATGATGCCACATATAACTCACCTTTTTTAATAATATTAAAAACATATATTTTTAAATTATTGTATGTTCATCCAGAACCACGGAAGAATTCAGGTAATTAACAGAACTGAAATTAAATTTAGTCACTTACAAGTAGCATTCTGGAGAATTTGCCCCCATCCTATCTCTTGATTAAGGCTTATTGCCACTTTTCTCTTTTTATCTGTTTAGTGTCTATTGAGTTCATTGTACCTTTATCTAATTCTAGAACTTTTCTAGAATTTTCCTTCAATTTCCTAATTTATGTGGAACAGAGAATTTGTATTCATATCTGTAAAAGAAATAAAAATCACTATCTTCTGGTTTTCTGTATTTTCTCTTTGAAAGTATATCTTGCTATTTCATCAAAGGTAGAAATAGTCATGATTGCAGCTAGACACTGTGATACAACAATGTGATATTCAAACAACACACACACACACATATATATATATACACATAAATCTCAGAACCTTAATTTATACTCTGGCTAGCTGATTGGACTTCTTACCATCATTTCTTCCATCCAATGCATATGTTCTTATTTTGGAATTTTCATAATCCATGTTCATCAAGCTCATTTCTTTATTACAGTTGTTGTCTTCCAGTTTACTAACAGTACAATAGTGTCTTACTTCCTTGGTTAGTAATGAAGATGAAATAACTTTGACTTGCAAATTTATTTTTTAATAGGAAAGAGGACAATAAGAATTTTATCTAGAAAAAAAAGATCAGACTTCTAGATGTCATGTTTAAATAATACATCAAAAAAATCATGAAGGTGATGGGTGAAATAAAACAGAACCATGACGGTTCATTAATCTTGAATGTGAATCACACAATGAAGGAATGACAAGATATTCAATAATTCTGAAAGGAAAGATAATTTTAAGTGTAAGTTTTACTTTTTGAAGCAGGTGTGTTTAGACAGCATTGAACACCAAGAATGAAGTACAGCTTAGCTTATTGCTTTATATATGTGCGCGCATATATATATATATATGTTCGTGTGTGTGTATCTGACATTGCATTCCTAGATTAACATCTCAGAGTCTGTTTGAAGAAAGTATACTTTAGAGACATATGTAGGGGTAGTTGTTATTTTAATTGACTGTTCAGAGAACTGAGTGAAGGACAAGGTTAAAAGTTAATGAAATTCTGAGAGAACTTTTTTATAGATGAGAACTTTTCAGATCGTAATTTCTATATTTTCTAGTAAATATAATCCTCTGTGAAGTATACTTTGTACTGAAAAATTTTGTTGTGTAAGCTTGCATTAAATAATTTATGAGCGATCTTCTGTATCTCAGATTTCTTATAATACATAAATTCGTAGTTAACAGAACTGGCTGAAGCTCTCTAGTATCTGATTTACTTCTCACTCTTAGCTCAATATTTTAAATTGTATATCCTAGTTTGAAGGGTGTTTTGTGTAGTATTCCCATCCTTCCCATCTCCTAATCCCAGCCACCCCATACCTGTTTTATTTTCCTGAAGCATAACAATCTATTTTGTTCTAAATTTGTCCAGGGTTCAAGTACATTTTACAAGGTAGCATCCTGTTTTACTTTATTTTGGCTTGTACTGTTAGTTGCCTTTCAACTGAAAGGAATTTGTATTTCTGTCTACAAATGGTTTGTCCTATGTTAATCCTATCACCTCTGATGTAGAATGTTTTGCCATAATTTGGCATATAATGTCTCGGTAACCTGGAAACATGAATGTATCTTAGGAATCAAATTGAAGAATTTCATTAGTCTTTAAGTGATTTCAAGTCTGAGGAGTCTAATACATTGAAGACTAGGTACTAAAAGAGAAACACTCACATAAGGTCTAGTTGGCATAACATACCAAACAAAATAACATACATGCATAAATATAAATTCTCACAGAAAATGTAATACAGATACCCATGAGAAATAAAATTACAGTTTAAAGAAAGCAAAGTATGTTGATGATCTATTGATGACAACAGAGCTCTTTCCCAGATGGAAGGACAATACAATATGTCTCCCTAGAATATTGGATCAACTATCAGTTAACATTTCAAGGCATAGTAAAATTGCAACTAATCTGAAAGATAATATTGTAAACTTTATAAAACCTTTACTTTTCAGAGATTTTCACAAATTATTAACCTTTGAATATTTCTCCTGTATCTCCAAAACACGTTACTGTCATTAAGAAATATTAATACTGTACTTTTATGTTGCCTATTTGTGTGTGAATCTGTCTGAAAGAGAAATTAATAACTACTTAGGAGTACTGAATATTCATTGAAGCATATATTAACTGGAGTTAATAGACTGTTCTTTAGTATGCTGGAAAAACAGTGAGATAGTTTTACAGTCCTCTTATTTAGACAAGTGGATCCTCTACACTTCATACAGAAGAATATACAAATCTGCATAAGAGTCATGATTTACTTTTCTTAATTTCTGTGAATAATTTTATTCATATTTTTATTAGGAAATAAAACTGGCTATGATTGTAATTGAAAAATAGGTGCTTCAATCTCTATAATTTCAATACGTTAATGATAACCTGCAACAATAACAATGTTTCCAAACTCCTGCTTCACACAGGACATTGTGACAGATTTGTCCAATAATGTAGGACTCTTTCTTTGTTATCTAAGAAAATGTCGTGTTTTGCTTTCAAACTCAGAGTAATAATCTGATATCTGAGTTCAGGGACTGCATTTTTGAACCATCATATTTCAGTGTGAGCTGCTGACAAGATGAAATATGAAAAATATGAAAAAGTCTATCAACAAAAAGTGAATCCAAAGCCCTTTAAAAGTAACCTTAAACTAAGTGACTGATTGTAAGCTTATGATATTGGAACTGCTCACAGCTATCTCCTAAAAGACTTCTGTAGGCTTCACATACATTTCATAACAGTCTAAGTAAAGCAGTCTAACCCAATTTTTGCAGTATCAGACTTGCCAAGGCACCCAGATGATCTGTGCAATCATATGGATTTATGATCCAAGAAAAGCAGAAATTCCATGAGGGGAAAATAATAAAGGGAGAAGTGCTAGAAGAAATACCAGTTTCACACAGAAAATAGGAATCAGTCTGTGATAAGTATTTTCAGTTCTGATATCTTCATACTTTCCCAACTATTTCTTTTATATTGAGTATCTTATTAGGCTTCCTAAAATAGTTATAAAATAGATGCTGTTTTCCCATTAGATGACAAGCTCAGTCTAATGGGAGAACGGAGTTCATTTTTACTCCTGGGACTTTACTGACTTAAGAATATTGTGGCAGTTTGCTTCAGCTCACCATACGGTGTAAATTCACTGGCTGAGCACTAGATCAAAGAACACAGTACTGTTCAAAGTGCTATGAGATACAGTCTGACTTCCAGAGGCATGAAAGAAAAAGGAAAGGAAAAGAAGTAAGAGATGGGACAAATTGATTTAAGTTTATAGCATACTGGTAAAGCCTATTGATATATTGAAAAAAATCCAAAACAACAAAGCCACACTATAACTCTCCAGTAGTAGTTATCTTTCCATTCTCATGGGGAAAAAATGTTTTAAAAAATAATAATAATAAAAAAAATCCTAGTATTTTATAAAACAGTAACAGCAGTAACAGTGAGGCCAGGTTATGAAGCAACATCAGCTCTTGGCTGGAACTCTTTCCTGGAAAATGGGAGTATTTGTTATAAATTTCTTCTCTGAATCTCCAAAACCATGCATATGGACTTCAGAAAACCCAGAAAAAAATCTTGGCAGGTGATTGCCATAACAATCAAGCTATAGAATGTTTTTCAGCCAGTGAGAAAGAAGTTTGTCTTTTTTTTACTTTGAGTATTTTAGGACAGTAAATTATATTTTGTCATATATAACAATCTAAAGTTAAAATATTTACCTTACACTTAGTTGTATTTGTAGATTCTTTAGCTAGTAGGATAAAGGCCGCTATTTGCAGACATAATGGGTAGAGCTGTGCTGTAATGCTGTTCATCTGTTTCAAAAGGGATTGTTTTGGACTAGGCTCTTCAGTTTTATATGGCTGGAGTTAGATGAGAATTTCAACCTGAAGGATTATTTTGAATTCTTAATTTCAAGATGTGAAAAAAACCCTAAATCCAAAGTCTAAATGTATGGGTTTATTATTCAGTTTGAACCAGTAATATTTTATTAATTTTCTTAGTTCAAATTAACAAAAAAAAAAAAAAATCTGAGGATTCCAAGGGAGTGTTCATGTGTTAGAAGGCTGGCAGAAATGTGTTAACTATTTAAGAGTACTGACTCGATGACAATGATGATGACGGCAATACTGAAGACAAACTTTTTTGCCCAAAGTATTTAAAATTCATTGACCCAAAAGAATGTGTTAAAAAACAGTGTATACTCTAGGACAGAGAGTCAATTGGCATCTTGAAGCTCCTTATGCTCTGATGAACACTTCTCTTCCTCTGCAGTATTACAGTAATGCTTTAGCTATACAAGAAACCTGGAGTCCAACTATGTTTCCACAGACTGCCAGTGTGGAATTGCCTAATGGAATTGTTATATCCATTGGAATATTCTGGAGTGAGAAAAACAGCAACAATCCTGCAGACACCAAGGTGAGAGAAGCAATGGTGGTCGGGAGGAGGGAGTGGGTGCTCCAGGAAGTAGAGAGAAGGCTCCCTTGCAGTCCGTGGAAGATCACACTGGGGCAGATAGCAACACTGTAGCCGATGGAGGACCTCATGTTCCAGCAGATGAATTATGCCCTGACGAATGTTGCAGCCCATGGGAAAGACCCATACTAGAAGAAGAGGAGAAAAGTCTGAGGAGGATGGAAGACCAGAGAGAAATTGTTACAGACAGCCCCATATTCCCCATCTCCTCTGTGCTGCTTGGAAGGGGGAGATACAGCATTCAGAAATAAAAGGGTGAAGTTAGACATGGAAGAAGGTGTGTGTGTGATAACGTGCTTTAGCTTTTCTCTTTGTTTCTCACCATCTTACTCTGTTTTAAATTAGCAATAAGTGAATTTAATATTCCCCAAGATGAGTCAAGTTTGCCTGACTGGCAAGTGAACTTCCTCCTTTTATCTTGATCATCTTATTTTCTTCCTTTGTTGTGTTGAGGGGGTGAAGAGTGAAAGAGCAGCTGGGTGGGCAACCTGACAGCTGGCCAAGGTCACCCCACCAAGATGAGGTAGCAGAATTGCCAATCAGTAGTCCAGTATATGAAATTGGACATTTATTAAAAGTAATGGTATATCCTAAGATAGAAGTTATAAGAAAAAAAGTTTCAATAGCTTTCTTCAGATCTGAAGAGAAAAAGCTCTCGGACCTCAAACCTAAACTGTGGAATAAAATGTATTTTTAGGAAGTCATGATTGTATTCTGTAAAAGGCAACGACATGTATTTTTGTAGATTTTTGTAGTTTCAGTAAATGCTATGTTCATTTTTCTGACCTTTTGGATAATGAGGCCATGTGATCTCATTTAGTGACTTCTGCACTTAATCTTTAGCCAAGCAATCCTATCCTGACTTTTTCTGATTTAGGTCTACTATTGACCTTACGTGTTTAGAGGGTAACTTTTATTTCACTTGGAAATAAATATTAGCTGATGAGATTTAAAACTTTTGGAAATTGTTCCTTTAAGCTTCACTTACCTTTTTGTTATTCTTGGATGCTTAGTTCTTTAATGACACAGAGGTATCTGCCTATAGCTCACTAGTGACCTACTCTTTGTTGTAGAGTCTTGGTAATGTGACAAGCAAAGAACAGCAATGTTATCCTCCCCACTAATCCACGTATCGTTGCCTGATTTAGCTTACTTAAAAATACTAACCCACAAAAACGCCATCACTTATTACATTATTGTAGAACTTGAAATGTTAGAGTGATATTTAGCTACTAAAACTTACTATTTTAGATTACTGTCTCATATAGTAGAGAGTGGTAAGAATGGGTAACATTTTCTAACAGACCAAACATATACAGTAAATCTAGAAAGGCTGAGGAGCGGAGATCTGTTGCCATTGAAACAAACCCTTCCAAAGTGACTGAATACACAAAATTTCTGATCCTATTAAAATAAGCTGTCCCCAACCGCAATAAGTCTTCATTTCATAAAAGCAGAAGTATATTGTTCCCAGAACATTCTAGTCTTCCTAATCCCAGTATATAATATATTTATTGTTGTGTAAAGAGCTTTAAATGGAAAAATTAGAAGAACAAAAGAACAAGGAAATGGAAAACATGTTTCCCATGCTATTTTATTAGCAGAATTTGCTCAGCCCTCTAAAATACTCTGTGCATGTCCATACACCCACAGAGAAGACTGTGAGTGGTAAATTCATTGACAAACAGTCGCAAATAAAAGTCAAAACCTCCTTGGTTAATTGCGCATATTCCCTGCTTTCACAGTTGTCATTTTCTCAAATGAAAATTAAGTACCCTTTCCTGATGTAGACTTTTAGGACAACAGAAATGTTCAGCTATTTACAAACATAGGAAATCATTGCCAGAAGTGATGCAGCTAGACTGTTTTTTGACTGTTAAATGTAACATAGGAGAGACTCAGAAAAGCAATAACAGCCACTATCAATTTTAAAATTTTTGATTAATATATAAATTTGAACAAACTTAATTGTGATCAGCGTCTCTGCACAATGACATCAACAAGGAAATCAGGTAAATTAAAGTTAAAAAACATAAGATAAAAACTCTACATTTTTTCAATACTTTCCAATGAGCTATAGTTATTTATTTAGTTAGAAAACTTATAAATAATGTTATAAATTATATAAAACACATATTTTATACAGAACATATTTTAATATAAATATATACATATATTTATAACATATCTAAACCCATAAATCATGTATAGAATATAAATACAACTACAGTTATTTATTTAGTTAAAAATCATTTTGCACAGTCTATGATAAGAATAGCTGTAGTTTTTTTAAAATCCAACTGGTGAGTGGACCAAAACTATTCCCTCAACCAAAATGATTTCCTCAGTTGATTGGCCTGATTGATGAGTAATGGCAGTCCTCACTTGGTATGCAGCTGGTGCATTATTTACTCCAAGTGCTTCTTTTTCTCCACTGACTATAATTGAATCTTTGAATGACACAGTCAGGTTTCTTAGTTTGCATTGTTGATTTCAACAGCTGGATAAGATGAATCCCCTGGCCATACTGTTCCACAAATTCATGGAAGGCATTAATAACAATTTAGTTGTACAGAAAGCATAGAAAACATCTTGAGGATGTGTTTCTAATTAATAGATTTTATTCTAATTAATAGAGAAGAACTGATTGGGAATAGGAAATAGAAATTGAAAAGAGGAAATGTAATAAAACTCAGAAGGAAGGCAGACTTTAAGAGAAACAGGAATTTGTATGCAGGACTTCCCAGAAGCACCTTGTGGAGGAAAATTTGAAAAGCTATGAGTGATACACTTGAATAAATTGCAAACTTTTCACTAATGTCAAACAAAAGAAGAAAATATTTATGAAATGGGAACTGTCTTGTTCATACAAAAATAAAGCATGGAAACACAGAACAAAAATGAAGAAATTAAATAAAATATTAACTGCTAATTAAAATGAGTTAGCAATTATTCTCTGATTTTCACTATCCTGGCCACATAAGCACTATATATCCCCTAGCTCTGGATGTAATATAACATAGAGACTCTGTTGCAGTGGGAAACTGAGGCTGTATCTACATCAACAAAGTAAACCCGGTCAAGAATGCTTCCTGGTACTGGTGTCAACTAACTCCATATAGCTCATATGTAGCTTGCAAACTGAACTTCCAAAATTGTGGATACAGGCAAATTTTCTTTTGAAGATGGCCCCAGAGAAGTTATAACTCCCAAACTGTACACAGGAACGGTCAGTGCTAGCTGGAATGTGCCTAAACCCTGCCAATGAGTTTGTGAGCACAGAGGATTTTGTTCCCATGCCTGAGACTAGTTCTACATGTATCTGGATTTACAGATATAGTCTGAAATTCTGCATTGTTGGCTCCAGTGTACAACATGAAAGTATGTAGTTGGAATGGACAGCAAAAAGCTTGCTGCATAGATTTGAAGAACTGTAGAAAGTTGAGGGAATCAAATCTGATAAAGTGTTGTTCAAATTACTGAATTGTGCCTTCATATTGTCTCACACAACATGAGGTTTATCAAGCCAAACAAGTGCCAAACAATGTGTAAATAATTATCAATATAAACAATAGGTGTCCAATGCTCTATATTATCAAAGATATTGCTGGAAAGCTGTGGGGGTTTCTATTTGTTTTAACAAAAAGTCATCTATTTTCAAGTGGTTAATACAGTTTGTCAATAACATCAGCACAAGATTAGATTTCATCCTTGAATTAAAAAAAAAGAAAAAAAAACAGGTTAGAGAGCGCTTTGACAAATTACAGATTTTCAGATTTTCTGGGACTGATGAGTTTCAGACCATAACATTTAAAGTATTAACTGACAGAATCTGAGAAGTGTTAGCAATTATTTTTGAGAATATAAGGTCTTTCTGAAAAACTATGTTTTTTTATCAAAATTCTTGAAGAAAGCACATTTGCTCTTGTCTTCAAAAGAGGAAAGAAGTGATTTATGCCCCTGTCACACACAGTGCAAATGGTGAAATAAATATTTGGGTCACCTATACAAAACTAAGGTGTATTATAGCCAACATAGATTTATCAGGAATCAACCAGTTTCTATTTATAAAATAACAGAGGAAATGTAAACTGAGGATCAACAAAGGAAACATATCTTGATTTTAGTAAAGTCTTAAACTACCTAAGACTATGAAAAAATGCAAGCATAATAGGCAGACATAGTCAGGAATTACAGCCTGGAATATATGAAACAATATCTCTGCTCTGCTCAGAACTGTATAATCTCAGTAGGAATATTACTTCCAGTTTTGGGTACCAAATTTTTAGAAGTATTATCATAGAATCATAGAATTGTATGGGTTGGAAGGGACCTTTAGAGATCATCTAGTCCAACCCCTCTGCTCAAGCAGGTCCACCTGATATAATAGAAAAAAGGGATGTCCCAACCTCCTGACATCCACTATTTATATACTCGTAAATATTAATAAGATCAGTCTCCTCTTTTATAGACTAAACAGCCCCAGTTCCCTCAGCTTTTCTTCATATGAAAGATGTTCCAGTCTCCTTATCATCTTGGTGGCCCTCTGCTGGACTCTCTCCAGCACTTCCCTGTCCCTCTTGAGCTGAGGATCCCAGAAATTGACACAGGACTTCAGATGAGGCCTCACCAGGGCAGAGTAGAGGGGGAGAAGAACCTCCCTCAACCTGCTGGCCACACTCTTCTTGATGCATCCCAAGATGCCATTGGCCTTTTTGGCCACGAGGGCACATTACTGCCTCATGTTCAGTTTATTATCAACCAGGACTCCCGAGTCTATCTGTGTAGGGTTCCTCTCCCACAGGTAAGTCCGCAGCCTGTACTAGTGCATGGGATTATTCCTTCCCAGATGCAGGACTCTGCACTTGTCCTTGTTGTATTAGGGGAACTGGGAATAGCCAGGTATTGTGGTTTAAGCTCAACTGGAAACAAAGCACCATCCTGTCTCCTACTCACTCTTCTCCCTCCTTCCCACCTGTGGTAGGATGAGGAGGAGAATCTGAAAAAAAAAAGTAAAACCTCATGGGATAAGGACAGTTTAACAGAACAACCCAAGGAGAGAAAACACAATAATAACGTTAATAAAAAGCAAGTGATAACATTAACAAGGTAAGTGACACACAACGCATTTTCTCAGCACCGGGAACTCAACAGTCAGTCCCAACTCATGTCAGGATCCCCACTGCCCTGGCCAGCTTCCCTAGATATATACTGAGCATGATGTCAGTACAATATTGAAAGTTCTTTTGGCTACTTTGAGTCAGTTGTCCTAACTCTGCCACCTCCCAGCATCTTGTGACAATTAACCCTGTCTCACCAGAACCCGGGACACCAGAACACAGTTAAGAGAATGAAACATAAAATGTTTGATCTATGTGATTAAATGAAGAAAACTGATATGTGCAGTTAAAAAAAGAGATAAAGAATACTCTAAGCATCTGTATATGCATAAAAAGACATCTGTAAGAGACATCAAAATAATCTTCTATTCTCTATTCCAAGCAGCATAGGTAATGAGGTTTAGTTGCACCAAGGAAAATCAGACAGTAGGGAAAAATTATAATGTAAATGTTAACAGATTATTCCATGGATTTAGGAGTATTTAATTCTATAACCAAAGGGTAGACAAATGTGTCAGTAATGACTGTATCTACTTGATGGAATACCTTATCTTTCGGGATCGCTTCTAAACTTACAATTTTATGATGTACAGTGGCCTTTTGCTATGTGCCAGCTTATATTTATGTGAATAGCTATGAGAATCTTAAACTTGATTTTGCATTTCTCAATTCCCTTTTCTGTCTGTGCTTACCCTCTCATCTTTTGGCATGCTGTAATGTACTTTAATGAATCCAAAATATACTGAGGACTACACTCAAACTGGTTCTCTTTTGTTGGTTTTTTTTAGCTTCCTTTGAGATTCTACTGATGTGTTGCAACACAACATACCACAAAAGCTGGTATCTTAACTTTACAGACAGTGCTAAAAACCTGATCAACTGTACAGCAGAACAACTAAGTAGTGAGATCTCAGTAGAATACACTTTTCTAAAATATTAAGAGAAAAAGTGATCAAATAGAACAGTTTAAATGAGTTGTTGAGAACTGATGTAGACAATTCTTCCTGTGGAGTGCTTATGAATAATTTTTGTAAAAAAAACCACTTATTTTTAATTATATATTTAAACATTAGGGACATAATTTCGAGCTGTTAATTCATTGTACATATTGCATTATAAATTCTGGTTTCTCATTAACTGCATGGTCTTTCATTAAGTAGGAAAACACAGAATGAGAAATCAGCAATGGCTCTATCTCCCAGTCTTTAGATAATAAGTTGCTTTCCCATTACACCCTCCTTCCTTTTGTTGAATCTTATGGTGGAAGTGGCCAGCTACACAAATATGCAAGAGCTAGTGACAGTCAAATGCTGACACTAGCGTTATTGCAGGACTGCAGCTTTTAAGGAACTCAAGAGCAGATGCAATATTAAGGCACAGCAAAAGTTTAGAGTGCTACTGAGTACGAAGAGGAAGTGAAGAAAGAAATACATCTCTGAAGCAGAAATATTTAGAAAATATTTAGAAGAAAGATAATAGGTTTTCTTGTAAATCACATGGCGATAATGACAAAATCATTAGATCTGAATCCTACATGACTCAAATTGATCTGGGATAGTGAAGGTATAGCTGAATGAGATAGTATAAGGGGCTGAACTCAATTGTGTATGCAGGTAGCTCAGGCAGATGTTTTATTACATGGCATATTATATGATAATATTGAATATTGATGCTACTATTATATGCCCTTAATTTTTTTTTGTCAGAAAACTATATTTCTGTTGATTGGGGTTTGATTGGTTGTTTTTTCCCAACATGGTCTACTAGGACTTTAAAAGTTTCTAGGGAAATGGAATTTTCATTCTCTAGTCAGCACTACTTTTTATGGATATTGTTACCATAAGTTCCAAGTCTTTCTTCATTTTTTTTTCCTTTACTGACTCATTGACAACTCTTTTGAATATATACACTCTCATTTGAGGTCTTAAAGTGTTGTCTATCATTCTGAGGACATGATATATATCTGTCAATTCATGATCTCATGACTGAAACATATCTTTTGCAGCAGCTGTAGAGATCAGGAACAGAAGTTTCTTGACATGATTTCTCATACAGAAGTGAAAGGAGGCTGTCATTTGAACCAGTAAGCTTCTTTTACCATGTCTTCTTCTACCTTTACAATTCTTTGGACTCTGGCCCTAATATAGCTTCACTGTCTGCACATTTGATATCTATAGAATATTTAATGACAGAGAAGAAAATAAAATAAAACAAAACAAAACAGCTTTCTTTCCCACTTTATATTCCAGAACTATCACTAATTGTTACAAAAGAAGCATCTTAAAATCTGCATTTAGCTCTTGTAAAAGAAAAAATTGCGTTAACCTTTAAATATTGTAGGTAGTTCCTGCCTTCTGCTTCAGCAAAACATTCTGAAGAAAAACTTTTCTTGAAACTTACACAGGATAATGTGTCCTTAACAAGCCAAAATAAATATGTACAATTAGTGAAAACATTCTATTCCTGAAAATATTACGAAATCTTCTGCACAGATGGACTGAGAGTTTAATTACAGCAACCTCTGAGTGTCATACACATCACTGTTCTCTCTGAGTTGGAGATACGGCAACAAAAGTATCTGCCAGGAACTAGTTTGACAGGTCTATATCAGTTATGATTGCAACCAGATGCTATTTCTGTTATGACACCCAAACATCCAAAAAAGTTCCAATGTCTTTATCACTGTATGGGTGTCTATTTTTAGATATCTAATGGAGTATTTCAAATACCTCAGAAAAAAATGTCAATGTGCAAAGGCCTAATTAACGTAGCTTACTTAAAATGATGCTCTGAATATATGCTTTTTGGCACATATGTGGAGACAATATACACAACCACAGAACTCTCATTTGACAATCCCCATTACTAAGATCTTACAATGGTGTTCTGGTATACAGAATTTCAGTATATTGCCATGTATTCTGATAAAGGGCAAAATGGTCTGTCAAAACTGGAATGAGTCTTCTTATGGTAAATGTGAATAAAAATGATATAATGTTTCTTTTGTCTTGATTTTTTTTTCCGTAACACACATGAAAATGCTCAATGTGTGCTATTAAAAAAAAAACAAATAAAGGAAACTAATTGCATGTTCATAATGAGAAATATCTATTCAAGAAACATACAGAGCAAATAATAACATAGATAGGCAACACTGTGTCACAGTGGAGCAAAACAATAACTGTTGTGAAGAAAAGCACTCAATAAAGTATATATCTTTCTACTAAGTTTATGGAATAATATGTGTATAATGTCACAGCATGTGGCATTTTAATTATCCTCAAAATAATATACAACGCACACCATCTTTTGGCTTGATCCTGTGACAGTACTTATTTGTGGGTCCTGCTTATATATACATAGGTCCTACTTTTATTGCAAGAATCATTAGGGATTTGCATTTCTCTTCAGCTTTCACAATATCTTGCAATAATTAAGAAATGTTTAAATGGGTGGATGCAGGCAGGCTGAATTTATTCCAGCAGTGCTTATAGGTAGCTGGATACGAAACAGCTATTTGTGTGAAAGACAGTCATTTTGATGTGGCACTGTACATGAGCTAGTATTCATTACTACACAGTAAAACTTTTTGTCAGGCAAATTAGCATCAGTATTTTGATTTATTCACAAGATGGCTTGGAATCCATATGAAATACTCAGTTTCTGAGGAAAATATGAGCACAGTTATGCTTTAGGTGCATTGATGAAAATTCAAAGACGTTGGTTATGTTGTAGGTGTCTGGAAGATCTCAGATTGTAACATGAGAGGTAGAGGGTACAGAAGAGGCGGGCATGGGGTGAAGTGAAAGGAGGTGCTTGTGTTAGCAGATAACAAGCCCATGGCGTAAACAATTAGTTGGAATAAAGCATCATCCATACTGAGTATGCAGTGATCTTGTCCCCTCAGCGGGGGAATGATCCATGTGGGCGGCCTGGTGATGTTGCCGGTAGCGGCAACAGGTTAGTTTACACGATTCATGATAACATAAAGTAAGCAGAAGGAAGACAAAGTTCCCACTGTAGTTTCTACTTTAACTCTTAGCAAATTCCTTAATGTAGAACAAAACACTGAAACTTGTATATAAATCTTGGAAATATGACAAAAGCAAGTCTGGTTGTGTTGCTGAATAGAAATAGGGCTGATATTCAGTTTCATGTTCAGCATACAAGCTTGCACAAAGACCATTCTGCACTTCTGAGACAATTTTTTTTAAAATGCAGATGTTTTGTAAAGTTCATAATTTTAAGGCTTTGGTATAATGCAGATGTTTTGTAAAGTTCATAATTTTAAGGCTTTGGTATTTTCATTTTTTCTATGCCATTTAAAAGAAACATAGTAGAAGGATTTCACATAATTATTACATCTTCCTTATGTGTTACGGATAGGCTTATATAGTCAGGTGCTTCTTGTAACCACTTTGAGTCATTTATTTCTAAAAAGGCAATTATAAATTCCCTATCCATGGTAAACATTTAACCTCTCAGGTCAGCAGGGCCTATCTTGTTGTCCTAAAGAGATTTTAGCTATGAAGTGCAGATGGATTGAATTAAGTGTTTCAGCTCCCTGGAAATTATATGTGCATTCTACCAACATCAGTCTAATCAGAACACTATTTCCAGTCTTCTGCCTTAAATAGCTACAGTCCAGGATATGTATGGGAAGAAGAAGAACTGCTTTAACTGCTTTTCACCGCTGACCGTTCCTCAAATGGTACAAAGTGACATTGCTAGTGAATAGGAGGTGCTGACTGCTATCTGTGGTTAATAACATCTCTCACTAGCTCCCATTCAGCTGCCAGTTAGCACAAAGCCACGTCTGCATGACTTTTAAAGGGTCTGCATTAATACATCCAGCCAATCAATGGGTTTTGCCCCTTCTGCAAGGACACTGGTCTGTTACCATTACTAGATGCTGTCAACAGAAAATGACACAGGAGTCACAAAAGGTAAAATGGTGTCAATTTAATCAGAGAGCAGACAAAAGGCAAACAATGCTGCCCTGGAAAGGAGTATAGCAAGGAGACTCAGAGGTTGGCACAAGCCACGCTCGGCAGGTCCCAGTGAAACCAAATTGAAATTCAATGATACAAAATCCAGCAATGTGACACAGAAGATGAGAGCTGTTGTTTCCATTCAATTAAAATCAGTGACTGCTGCTGGCATAAAATAAATTTGACAAAATACCAAGAGAATCTGTATTGTAGGTCAAACTATTTTCCTTCTAAACTGAAAGAAAATAACAGTGGTAAATGACTCAGTGTGATTGTTTAAATTACATGAAACAACAATAAAAAAAGCCCTCCTTAAATTTTCTGTTCACTGTGTACTTAAATGAAACTTTACTGATTGAGATGATTCCATGGTAAAAACGATGCAATTTAAAGTGTTTTAAAGTGGGGTGTAAGAAGTTTTAGATACTTCCTTTTGGAATTCATACTGCGTTGCACACATAATTTCTCAAAAACTCATTTATTTTTGATGATTTATAGAAAAACGACACAGTTTCAGTTCATGTTTGTGTGAAAAATATATTATATCTGTTATTATCTAACTACACAGGGCTTTACAGTCAGCCTAGTTATGCATTTCTTTAATGTGGCTGTCCTGTACTGTCAGAATACTGTAACCTGACTGCATGCCAACATAAAGTGTGCAGTTTTCTACTTCCTCTCTCTGATCTTTCTTGTAAGAAAACTTTGGTGCTTGGTCAGGGAGGGATCCAAATAGTGTCTGATCTGACCTCCCAGGGTTTGGAGAACGAATTTCACTTCCTGCATCCTAAATACAGGTTTGCAAACATTTAGACTCGGGGATTTTTTGTCCAATCTGAGTACCAAGCAAGAATTTATACATTTATTTTCTAGTTGACAAAAATCCAAAGGGCTATTTGATGTTCTCAGGGTCTGGATCAATTAGAGATGTTTTCTTTATACTGTCTACATAAGAAATGGAAAGCTTAGCTTTCTAATATTCAGTAGGATAATTGTGGTCCTTTGAGTGATTCATCAATCATGATGAACTGTAAAACACTCTCCAGATTTTTCTGTCTCCCATGTAAACGATAAAGATAAAAAGAGATTAGGAGGAAAAACAACCCCACAACAACTTTATTTGGTTGAAAAAAACACACTTAATGATGCAAAAAATCATGGTCAGGTGAATCAGTTTGTTATCAATTATTGGTAATATATTAAAGATTATATTACTGAATGCTCTAATTTATCGGTTAAAATTTCCTTTTCTCTGATTATTAGGATATTAGCAAGGATTTCTGAGTATTTGCAAACATTTTTGCATAGGTGTAGTTCCTTCACCTAAGCAATATTACTAGAACTGAAATGAGTATTCTGAAGACCTTTTTGGTAATCTGCATATCATATCCGTGTGTAAAATACTTCAAGATAAGTGAAGGTATCTGTAATCAAAATGACTTTGTAAGATATAAAGTGACGAGTGCAGGTGCCAGTCTGGTAATAGCTCTTCAGTAATATGGCATCCTACTGTGAAAAACAGCTGGACTGTGATTTATGAATGAGGGTTCATTAAAAAAACATCAGTATATTCTTGCATGGACAATTAATCTGTTGGGAAGCCACCTAAACTTGGATTCAGTGTAACGCAGACTGCTGCTCCTCTGAAATGACATGGTCACTCTCCACGATGAAGGAGTAACTCATGCTGTAAGCAGTCACAAGTAAGTAGACAGTGACAGGAGTTGAAGATATAACTGCCTAAATCTAATGTGTCGTTCAAAAGGGGTCATTTATCCTTGGCTTTATCTATTGTAAGAGAGACCACAGAATCACAGAATGGTAGTTAACTGTGTTCCACCTTGTGCCCATTACCTCTTGTCTTGTCACTGGACTCTACAGAAAAAGATCCCATCCAACCAACGGCCACACTTTAAGTATTTGTAAGTGTTTTTAAGGTCCTCTCTCAATCTTCTTGAGGCTAAATAGCCCCAGATCTCACAGCCTCATAAGAGAAATGCTTCAGTCCCCTCATCATCTTGGTCTCTCTAGGAAGACAGACATATCTCATACAAAACTTGTGCCTTCAAAGTGCATATTTTCCTCTTTTTACAGATATTTTGGGTTTTTTTAGCCTAAGCTTCTTATTTTCAGGAGCTTAAAAGTTAGAGAACAGGAAATAAAAGCCAAATTTAATGATGTTCTAGCTAATTTCTGAGCAGTATCAAGGTTTATAACAAAGTGTGGTTTTAAAAATATAATGAGGTTTGACTCTGTAACATAACATAAAGTATGGTTGGAAATTAGAGTCATGATGATAAAAACATTATTGAGAGCAAGAAAAAGAAAAAGGAAGTGGTTTTTTTCTGTATTCCAGTGTACAATCAGTGGACCGCATGCATGACAGAAATCTTATAATTAGATTTTACTTGTTTGAAGGAATATCTTTTCTGTGGAGTGAGATTCAAATTGATTTGAGTACTGAAACTTCTTTGACATGAGTCCTTGCTATGGGCTTCATCTCCTCACAAACTGCTCCAGCATAGGTTCCTTCTGTAGGCAGCAGTCTTTCACAAACAGTCTCCTCCATTATGGGCTTCCCACAGTCACAGCCTTCTTCAAGCACAGTTTTCTGCTCCAGCACGGGGTGCTCCATGGACTTCAGGCAGATCTCAACTTCACTATTACCCTCCACAGGGTACAGGAGGACAGGTCTGTCTCACCACAGGATGTAGGGGGATCTCTGCCCTGGCACATCTCCTTCGTGTCTTCCTCACCTGGTGACCTGGTGTCTACGTGGTTGTTTCTTTCTCATTCCACTGCCTTTCATTACTCTTCTTCCTTGGGCTTCAGATTTATTTATTTTGTCCCTTTCTTGAATTGTTCTCTCAGAGGTTCCTGATTGGCTTGGCCTTGGCCACAGGTGGGTCTGACTCACCACACAAACCCAATATAATCATAGAATCATAGAATGGGAGGGGTTGGAAGGGACTAGACCTTACATTTACTTGTATTTAATCTTAGTTTAAAAAAATAAAAATTATTTTATAATACACTGTAATTGAAGCAACTACTAATAAATTATAATTTACATTACGTAAATTATATTATCAGTTTATATATTTATATACATACAGGTAATATGAATTTCTATTATAGAATAGAGAATGGAAAGAGCTGGAGTAGGATTTAAACATTTCTTTACTAGAATACAGGATTTCCAATGTCTCTGACTTTTTATTGAGCTATGTCTAGTAATTATTTTTTATACTAGGCAAGTGATACTTGATTTCTAAATCACATCATAACAAGTTGATATTAATATGGATATACCACTGAAGCAGTAGATGCTGAATAAATTTACGAACCTCCAGGGTGCTACTCAGCCATGTAACTCATGTTATACAACTCCTTTTACGAGATGTGCTGGAAAATATTCTGGTATTCTCAAGTAAAGCATTACTCAGGTGTATACAGTCATTTTTTCCAAAATAATGGTAATGAGACTGTCTAAAGAATTTGTACACACTTTTTGTGTGTTTCTGAGAAATAAACAATTAGATGCCCTTGGAAAAAAGCACAGTGCAAATAGCTTCAGTATAATAAAAATATGAGAGTTGTAAGAAATGAGATTCCAGAGACTAGAGACATGTGAATGAGCTTTGACAGATTTTTAAGCCTATTCTTGTTTATTCATTAAGGTTCTTTATGAACCAGGAACTGAAATAATTAAATTAATGCACCTTCAAAACACCTAATGCCTAACTTTATGACCTTCGTAATGGATCACTGAAAATCTGATAGGACAATCACCAAATTAAAAGTTTGAGTCCTTTCCCAAATATTCATATGTATTTTGGAGTTTGTTCTCTGTATCTATACCACAAAGTTACCAACATGACAATTTTTTAAAAATGTGAGCCTCTGTATTCATAACTCAGCCAGCAGAATTTTTAAACATTAATGAGAATAGAACAGAAATAGAAAAAAATGTCAGTAATATTAAAAAACAGATTTACATTTAAATGGCAGTTAGATACAAATCAGTAAACAAAATATTCATAAAACATCCCACACCTGTAATTGTTATATGCTGGTTTTTGTTGGGTTTGTGTGTGTTTGTGTGTGTGTAAGTATAAATCAATCTCAAATGCTGTCATTATGGGCACTGTTTTGGTTTTGTCATGAGTCTGGATTAAAGACATTTTCCAGATAGCATTTTTTCCACCCTTGAGGTAGAACTTTAAGATAGATAAAGTCAAAAATCTGCTTAAAAATTACTTTTTCTCTTTTTGAATTCTTAACAAAGTCAAGATGTTTAGTTCACATGGGTGCCTACTCAGCATAAGTCTAAAGCTCTTAAGGTTAATCCCATCCTATGCATATACTTGAGGAGAGATGTTAGACTTGACTTCAGTGGTCAGCAAAATCTTGCATATACACCTCCAATAGACAAGTCAAAGAAATATTATGATTGACTTCTAGAATTATTTATCCTGTATCATTCTTATTTTACTTACACTATGTTGGAAACCATAGGATGAGGTTTTGATTTGCTGTGCTTTTAGAATAAAGCATTAAGTAACCTTACCAATATAGCTTGGACATTGAACATCTCAAGGGAAAGCACTCTGATCTGTTTTCGGATCTGATACTTTCATAGCATTTTTGTAGACTAGGATTTTGATCAGAAAAGTGTATTAAAATGTCAGAAAAATAAAAGACATTTCAAAACCAGTAATACAACAGTTGACATTATTTTACCTGTTTTCAGATGAAAAGCTGCCTATTATTGATGCTGTAAATGTGTTTTGGTTTGAATGGATTTATTTCTCAACTTCACTGACAACTCAGAGGGAAAGCAAATAGCATGCAGGAGTACTTAAGCAATAAAATATCAAACTTTAAAATACAAGGGGACTGGGAAATCTCAGTCACTTATTACAAACCACTTCTCCATGGATAATATGGAAGATTATGCTCATATATTAATCTCTGCTGAACTAAAGAAAAAAAAAAAGAGATGTTTCTGATAGTCATACAGCTCAGATACACAGTGCTAGTATTACAGTTCATGTCCAGGTCTATTTTCTGGCTATTTTGCAATTCTAGTATTAAATTTTACAAAACATAATTTTTCTGTAACTTCATTCAGAAGAGGAGGAAATTTTGCTTGTGGATTAAGATCTTCTGAGAGGAGATATCACTCTCTAAAACTACCTGAAAGGGAATTGTAGTGGGATGGAAGTTGATCACTTCTCTCCAGTAATGAATGATAGGACACAAGGAAATAGACTCAAGTTGCACCAGTGGAGGTTTAGATTAGACATTAAGAAGAACTTTTTCACCAAGAGGGTTATTAAGCACTGGAATGAGCTGCCCAGGGAGGTGGTAGGGTCACCAGCCCTATAGATATTTAAAAGATGCATAGATGAGGTGCTGAGGCATATAGTTTACTTTAGTGATGGGCTTGGCAGTGTTAGGTCAGTGGTTGGGCTCAATTTTAAACGTCTTTTCCAGCTGTAATCATTCTACAATTCTATGAAAATCCCAATTTATGTTATTTATGAGAAAGAATTGACTTTTGTTCTTTGTGATGATGATGTACAAAACCTCCTTGAAAACAGTCAGGATATAATACTTCCATTTAGTCATATCCTTCTCCTTGAAGATAACAAGAAAAAAGAGCTTTAGTAATTCTTACACTGCAGTTTGTTTCTCTGAAATACTGTAACTAGCTTCTGTTTTTCCAAGTGCAAAAAGTAACATACCACTCCTTGATAAACTTTAAGAGTGTCATAGACTTCAGATAAGTTTATCAAGTCACTTGACCACATAGAGCCAGGACCTCCCATCAAGCTACCTTTTATTTTACAGACAAAGTGGGAAATGGTGCTTTCTCTCAAGATGTTTATTCTGGTTTCAGACAGCTGATTCAGAGTGTTTTCAGGCTCTCTGTGTTTTAGGACTGCAGTCACCCTAAACCATAAGGTACTAATTTAAGGTATTTCTTCAGGTGCATAGAAGGAACAGGGGTCCAAATGACCAGTGTCTTCTTTAAGAGCCAAGTAACAAGAAAGAAGAAATATTAAAGAGCAAATTTTGGCATATTTCTTCTAAATTTCTCAGGTCTCTTAAAATCTAATTTTCACATGAGATTTTGCAAACATAAACAAAGTCATAAATAATGCACATTTCAAAAAGTTGTGGTAGTCATTAGAATAGTTTCTGCCTTCATAACCTCCTTGTCCCAAGATAATCTTGTAAATGGATTAGAAGATCTGTCAAAGCTTGTTGTCTTGTACCAAAATGATGACAGTAAATGTAATTTAAAAGCACATTCAGAGAGTGAACATTACCATCTATGAACTCTCTCAGAAACATTTCTGTCTTTGATACTATTAAACTGTGGATTTACACTGTCCCCTCCAGGTCTCTCTGCCAGATCCCTCTCCCAGATTCCCCATGTCTTTGGTCTCATAGTGTAGATTTAGATTAAACAGGCATGTTCTGAAACTTACCTTAAAATGAAAAGAACCTAACACCTTCTGAAAGGATTATATACTGGTTGCCAGAGATGGAATTTTTCTGTGCTTTATCAAAAAAATAATGGTTTTCTTAAAATAACTACTTCCTTGAGCTTTCTTCTGCCATACTTTTTTATTTTTAATGTACTGTAGCATTGTGAAACTCTTGCTGTATGGTGGGAATTGCTATTCACGAGGAATCCAGTCTCAGATACATGCACAAAGAGTACATCAAAGAGATCCCCTTCAGAAAACATTTTAAAGAATCATATATAAGGTAAGTAATTTTTAGTCCTGTTTAAGTAAGTGCTGTTTTGTGCTTAAGGTTGTTGTATATTGTATGAAGTGTTGAAAAAACTCTGAAAGATCTTCCTTACTTCCTACTGCCATGCATGCACGCGCAAAATCAGTCAAGCTAGGAAAATACAGAGATAATGAGAAACTAAGCATCTATTTACATTCCCAAGAGGCTCTATTTGTTCAGATGTGATAGTGCCTCTGTAACTATAGAGGTCAAAAGGTGGATTTCACCTGAGTCCTGGGTGAAGGATTATTGATCCAGAAGAAAGGAAAAATAGGGAAGAAAACAAAATAACCTTGTTCTCCAGAGGGGCAAGAAGTACTAAGTCAGATTTATTATTTTTCTAAAGCTTTTCATCCAAAACAAGAAAAGGAAAAAAAACCCAACCCAAAATCAAAATAAACTAAATTCCCACACAAGAAAAATGAAACAAAATATTTAAAATCAGACATGTAAGAAAAGGTTGTCAATATGTAAGACAGATCCTGCCTTTGTGCGGTATTTTTCTGGATAGATGGATAAACTGACAGATATTTACGAGCTTTCTCTTCTGAAGGGATAAAGAGGTTTTCAGGAATGTGGAGTCTCTTACTTTAAAGCTAAAAATATTCTTTAAAAAAAAAAAAGTTTTAACTGATCAGGATTTATTAAGTGGTTTTTTTTTTTTTAAACAACCATTCCCAAGATATTCTGGTAGGTTACTTAAATACATTGAAAGTCACTGCAACCACTAATCAAATGTATGAAGAATTAGCATCTGAACTTGTTTTTTTTGTTGTAATCTGCCTGAATGCTAGGGTAAAAGCTTCTGCTTATTATGTTGTTTTTTGCAAAAACATTTCTTAAACATGTAATATCAGTGTGTATCATTGAAGACTATACTGGAGCATAGTGACATAACTTCTGAATAAAAGTTAGAATTTGTATTCATTAGTTCCTTTCTAATGCCAGTATTATGGGAAGGTAGGCAAAACAAATCTATGTTGGAGCATAAATTTCAGTTAAGAGCACCTCTGATGGGATACAGTTGCTTCTGTTAGAATATAGAGCTGCATTAAATATTTTAACTGGTCCATCCAACAGAGGAACACAGTTTTTATTCTTTCACTGGTCAATATTCTTCTGTTATTTGGTCTGAATTAAAGCCTTATCTGTCTTTTAAAACTATTTGAACTCAGTTTTCAGAAGTCTTTCATTGCATCATTATTTCTTCAACTGAATAAAAAAAGTGGATGGTGATGTATTTTGAACCTAAACAGCTGTGCAGGAGCTATTACAGTATGCATTTGTCGTGGAGTCTTACCAACTGAAACATAAAGTGTAAATTATATACATTGAAAACCCTTGCCAGTGTCTAAATTAATTCATGTTACTCAGAGTGCAAACACAACGCTAATCCTTTGTTTAAGAAATCTGGCTTTCTAGATCAGTTAAATATCAAATATCCCTGCTTTGTGCACAAAGTGCCTTCACGATAAATGAAACATGCCACTCAGATTTTACATTTTATGGAAGCTTCTACATGTTATGGAAACTTTCCATAAAGACTTTTGTGATGACTCGTGGAAAACTTTGAAAGTTCTTCAAAGTAGTTCAGCAAATATTATCAAGTAATTGCTTTTCCTCACATAATCTCTACATACATTGGCTGACCACCAGACATGGCACAATTTCTCTTTATGCTTGAGCATTTTACTCTCTCTGAAGTGCACTGTTTTCATACCTCTCTGTTAATTATACTTCTTTTAGATGACTGTTAACTGGTGAAAAGAAAGGGGGCAGATTTGTGGTAGTGGGAGTAGGCTGTTTAAATATGCTTGCAAAAAACTGGATAAAATTATGTGCCTAAGTTGAGTTAATTTACCACCCATATACTTTTCATATGCAACTGAAAAAGAAGAGAAAATGGATGGAATAAGATAGACAAGAAAATTAAATCATGTGAAGATATCTATAAAGAATTAATTTCAAGTAAAAGATTTATTTTTCTTTCTAACCAAAAAAGGAGAACATTCCATGCAAACAGAATTGGATATGTTATCTATCTCTTTTTCTCTAAGCATCTTTTACTACATACTATCAGAAGTAAAATTTAAGTTTGATTGCAGTTTACAGATACAGTTCGGATGTTCTTATTTTTTAATCTGTATTTTAACAGAAAGGAGAATACCTGTTTCTATGAAAAACTTCATGTGAAATCTAGATATAATAATATAATTTAGAAAAACACATAAATCAACTACCTGTTTGGTTTTTTTGTTCTTTTCTGTTCCAGCACTATTCCCATTTCAAATCAATAAAATAAAGGAAGGAAACAGAGCAGGTATTGACAGTGGCTTCATGACAAAAACTAGTTTGACACTTAAAGTAAGAATATACCTGTGATGTTTAAATACCCTGTGTGTTCTCAAAAATACACTTTTTACAAGCAGCATTTACTATCTGAGATTTTTAGTATGGTTAGAATATTCTTAGAATTTACAAGTAAATCTTTCTCTGAGTATATGAGTTAATTTGAAAATTGGTTTTAAAAATTTACCACTTCCTATCAGAGTTTGACACAAATATTTTAAATAGTAAAATGGTTGTTGAGACTGTTTACTGGTCAAAATCTCATTGAGCATTGGAACACAGCTATTATCTGTTATCCAAAAACTGATATTAGGGTCTTTATTGTTTTTTTTCCCTAGTATTAAACATAAATGTTAATTTCGTTTCAGTGACTTAAAAGATTTATTACTTTTTTTTCAAAATGACAATTTCATTTTCGGACACATGAACCCTATTATTTTTGAGGCAATTTGTTGGCCTAATTGTACTTATTTTAAAATTTTTACTGTTTAAGCTTCTTCCCACTTTCTTTCCTTCTTTCATATACCTACCTTGATTCTACTTTTTTTATATATGAAGGAAAGAGAAATCTCCATAGTACATCTTTTTCTGTCCTTAAAAGAGAACAAGTGTTACATACTCTAAATTTTAATTTAATTTCTTTAGATGCTCCTTATAAAGGACCTCGAAAGTCAGGATCTTTATCCTGTTGATTTAAAAGGTTCCAGAATTTCAAGTTCGTTCTGCTTTTTCATAAATAGGTGGAAATGAGAACACCCTGCTCCAGTCAGCAGTTCAAAGATAGCTGATTAGATTTTACAGAGCAACAAAACTAACAATGTCAAACTTCGAGCACAATTCACATTTCCTCTGAAAAAAGCATCAAGGTTAGTCGAGTAGAATAGAAGTGATAAGAATATAGTTATCAAATGATAAGAATATAGTTATCATTCTTACTATCCATCTGTTATTCTTACCTGTTATCTGTGACAGATTGCTAATGGCAAGAACTTGACAAAAAAAAAAAAGCCAAGGCATAGTAAAGCTAAAACCTTTGGTACTTTGGTAAAACAATTCACCTGGCTAATTGGTTTCTTGGTTCAGGATATTATACAAAATGCAATTGTCTTATGAGTTTTCAGAGTACTGTAGTTAAAAATACTAGCTCTTTTGACTGAAGGAATCAATGACCATATTATTTTACTTAAAATTATGCATTTCTTTAATCTGATACTTGCTCTGATTAAGTTCCCTCCCATCATCTCTGATGAGACATACTGCAGAGTATGAACGATACCTCATGTCATTCCTACACACACAGGTGTACTCTTTAGATTTTCAGCACACATAATTTAGTGAGCTTGAAAAAAAAAATGTAATTTGAAAGTTCTGTGGGATGTCATGTCCAGATATACATTTAGTTTTGTCTGTCCTCTCAAAACTGTTATCATATGTCATGTCAGCATTACTCGTTTTCATATCAAAAGTGTTAAGTTATGCAACACTTACTGAAGAGGTTTGATATTATAAAATGTTGTTTCATTAGTAATTTCTTCATCACATCTAAAACAAACGCAGATTGATTACTCTTCCTTTTTTTCTTGTTTATCTGGAGATTAATCTTTCAAGTTTGATTTAGTGCATTTATTCAAAGAGATTCTTATGAAATATTCTAATAAGAAAGTATTAGGAGTTGCACATTTTTTGTAATTTGACAAAACTGAACATATATCTTACTGATGCTTATATATGAACATTTTTATCTCTAACTTTGAAGTATAGGTCTACATCTATCTGATTTAGAAGTGTTTTATAACAAGTTGGAAATCCTGTACAATTAACATCATGACTCTTTCAGATTATCTAGTTAATGTTGATAGATACAATGATTCAAGGATCCTTCCTGGATAAAAGGACTGGTTGAATTAAGACAAAGGAAACTGCTTCATCAACGAGAAGCCGGGTTAAAATACTGACATTCCTGTAACTCTTACCAAACACAACCAATTCTAGTCTTCATGAAGAAAACGGAGAAAATTACTGTATCCTTAATGCATAAATATGCACATTTACATGCATGTATGTCATGTGCATAAATACATGTTCACTTGTAAGCACAGAACCCATATAAAACAAGGGAAGAAACCCCAAACCAAATTCAAGAACAGGAAAAGGAGCAGGGAATACTGCACTGAATCTTAAAAATCCAAAATTAATAAACCAAGCCAATATGTACGTGCATGTTTATGGTTTCAAGTGAGACTCATCTTTAGTGCCATCTTAGCATAGTCAGATTCCATACAGAGAATGAGAATGCAGTAATGTAAGTTTCTTCTCTTTATCAGTGCTGTCTTTCTCCTTTTCATTTTTATTTGATATATATATAAACATAGGAAAACTCAGAGGTTAGAAAAGACCTTTTTTGGTGTCTAGCAGAAATATTGCTTGTATTTCCCAGAAACATTGCCACCCAACTCAGTTATGAGATTTTATCTTGTGGTACTTATTACATTTTCTCAGCAGGTTGTTATGTTCTCCATGCTCAGCAACAGCCAGCTTGTCGTTTCTATAAAACAACATCTAAGCTGTGTAAAGGATCCATTGTCTGTAGAATCCTAAATAAAGTCCTTACAAATAGGAAGCACTCTCATCAGACACCATCTGATAAGAACACCATAGGAACATCATTGGTTCCTCTGATGGGAGCATTGAGTATCTTTAGCCCAGTCATGTACAACTGTGATAATTGAGGTCTCTCAGCCCAGTCACATTTGGTGTCATTCTGCAGTTTGTTAGCCAGTAGAGATAATACAGCTGTATGGCACCAAAAGGCAACTTGTTCCAAAATGTACAGAAGTGTCACTCTGGAAAAGTTTTTGATGTTTTGCTCATCTCCTCATTTCTTCTTGCGTGCTAATAACTGTTGCCAGAGATTTCTTTCACCTTTTTTCTAACCTTTTTCCACTTTAGTTTGTTAAGAATTTTTCACTTTTTTCATTTTTGCCAAGATACATCATGGAAGTCAAAAGTTTTCATGGAAAATACTAGTTCCAATAACACTTTCTAGGCTTACAGGTGAAATTATTAATTACAGAAGGTCACTGCACAGACTAGCCACAGGCTCATTGGTTCCATTAATCAACTAAAGAATGAACAAAATGTTAATGTCTACATCAAATTATTTAAAGCAAGAATTAAGTTTAACTCTTCTTAAAGTCAAGCAAGTACCCTGGATGCATCAGTCTTTGACAGGATGGTTTGCTTTATGATAAATTTCAGTTTTACAATGGTGGCAAATGAAAATAAATTTCAACCTCTTGACATTATATACATGAAACATAATCCTTGTTTACCAGAAAGTGTTAATATTTCTGAAAAACTCCCTTATTTACATCCCACAGCCCCAATCTACAGCGATCTTCTGCACTCTGACAGCTCAAAAGCTTACTTGTTCTTCTTCACCCTACAGTAATTCAAATAACAACTTTCCGAGTTTAAAATCTAGTGCAGGTCATAGTTATTTTCTGATGTAAATAGTCACAAAGACTCCTTTTCTCTGAATCAGGTAAAAAAGTGATGTTCACTACATTTTCACAGTACAATGGAAAACTAGAAATAAAAGAGTGCTTGACATAAGCACATGAAATATCAAATTCTATCTAAACACATCTAAGGCATAAATCCTACGATTCAACTAACAGTTATATCTCATCCTTCAATTCCCCAAATAAATAAAATAAAATTATACAAATGAGGCAAATAGGAGAGTAAAAGGCTTAATTTCCTTTGCCCCAACACATTACCATTTGAAATGACCAACCATATCCCCAAGAATTACTGGCTGCTACTCCACAGGTATCCCATGGTTTCTGCATTAGATCTGCCAGCTTCTTATACCTTTGATATCTCAGAAATCAAATGACAGTCCAAGCTTCTGTTAAAGCTACTGACTTTGGTTCTGTATAGTTGTTTCTTTTTGACCAAAGATAACATGCAAATATAAGCCCAGAATAGAATTCTTTAGTGCCACAGCCAGTAAGATCATGTAAATCTTCCATGGACTCCTCATTAGTGAAATTGCATTCTCAAAATGTTAGTATGATGTAAAGCAGAATTGCTATGATGTAAGCAGAATTACATCTTTTGATAATTTTTAAATTGAAATCGATAATTCTACTGGTAATTATGTAATCCTACACTCACAATAAAATACACCCTGAAGTTACCTTTAATATTTACATGTACATTTAGAGAATTGGCATTTAAAAGAAAAATTATAAGTTAGCATTTGAAAGTTATGTAAACAGGCATGATTTCATATTTAGATGACACTAGCAATTTCCATGGTCTCTGAGCATTCAGGAAGACTTCAATTCTTAAAATGAGTTTCCAATGCCAAAGAAAAAGTGCAATTTATAGCTCCTGGAACATAAAGCATTTGCTATAATCTTTTTACCTATTAGTTTTTTCTTTCTATTGGATACAAAAGCAGGGGGTTTTAAATATCATTCTCTCCAAACTTTGCAATAAAATGTCTCAGTTCAGAAAACTATACTTACAAACTGTTTAGTTTTGTCCTTGCTTTCTTTTACAGAGGACTCTACATAATTTCTTTCTAAAGTATCTTTTAAGCCGCAGACTAGAAATTTCCTGTGTCACCTGGAAAACAGCTTTAAGCAAAACAAAAAGCCACACCTCATTTGGTATAATAATGTTGAAGTGGAGAATTGTACTGGTGTAAGTTCAGTTTTAATTATGCTGATATATATATCACGCTGGTGCAACTGATAAAGCATGGATAAAACTGTACCAAGCAATAGCCAAAACATTCCTGTGTCATCAGTAATTTTTTTCAGCACAAATCCAAAACATAGCCCTGTACCAGGTACTAGGAAGAAAACTAACTCCATCCTAAATGAAGCCAAGTATAATAATAATATAATATTTATCTGTGCCAGAAGAGCGTGGAATATCATTAAGGACTCGGTAGACAAGTTGCCGAGGAATTTTCTACCAAGCAGTTTGTGAGGTAACTAGCTTTATAGGCTATGGACTAGTTCAATGGCATTTTTGCTTAATGGAGAATGAGCCTAAAAGTGTCAATATTCTGCTTTTAAAAAAGCATCAAGATCATCATGGAGTCATCAGTTAACATATCTCCAGACACTACGAATCTAGAAGGTGCTATCAGACTTTCTTCAGATTACTGTCTCACGTGCTTTTCTCAAGATACATTTTACTTGCCTGACTGTTAGCATCTAGCGTCCCTTAAAAGATTCTAGAGCATATCTTATGTTAGATCCCTGTGATCTGACAGGCTATTTGGATGTCCAAATTACCTTAGACTGTTTCAAATTGTATCAGCCAAGGAAATTTCTGTAACAGAATAGATCTCAAAATCAAAATATTCAATGGAATTTGAGCTGTTATGCTTCACTTGACAGATCTGTTAATTTAACTTATTCCCACGTAGTCTCATGTCATTTTAGATGCCCCATTGAGCTCACTGCGACATCCTATCCATCAGTCCCTGTGGACAACTTGGACATCATAGTGGCACCAGATGTATATGTTGTCTAAACTCTGCCTTTGCTTTCTAACAGCTAGCAATCAATATCTGAGAGTTTTTCTGGAGACCAGTTCACAAATATTCACCGTGTACCAGTTGTGATGCCCTTCAGCTACCTGTCTGGCAGGTATACACAGCAGACTCAATCAGGATATATATCTTCCATGGGTCTTCTGACATACCTACCAACACATTTGGATGTTTTGAACATCTCCAAAGATGCTTATCTGTGGGGCTTTAAACTCCCTGTAGAAATCATTCAATGGAGAAAAATAATCCAGAGGCATTGATCTGAACAGTCTGAGACACCAGTCTTAGGATGGAACTAAGTGAACCTGGAGGCAATTTTCTCAGACTTAAATTGTCAATGCACAGGTTTTTGTCACTGTTTCAAATTCTGTAGGATATCTAAGACTTCCATGTGTAGCTGATAAATCTGTCTTGAGAATAGGGAGATCTGTGTCCTGGAGTGGCAACTGGAACACAGAAAGGTTAGCCAGATGCATTTTTAGTGGTACTGCAAATAGACAGCTGAATGAAGACCTAAACTTTTAGAAACTGAAGCTATGACGGAAGAATTCCCTCACTGGCCTATTGGAAAAGAAGGCTGAAGGTGGCTGGAATTATGTGTATTCTTGAATGAGAACTGAATCTTCAGTCTTTCAAAGAGGATTTTTACACCTGACTCCAGGAGGGGACCAAGGCTAGTGAAATATGACTACACCTACCCAGTGGTAAAATACAAACGGGTATAGTTTCAGATATATCATGGCCATCTCTCTTCTCTGTTGTGTGAATTATCTTCTGAAAATCTCTGAAAGCCCTGTTGTATGGATGTGTGCAAATACATGCAACTTTCTTCATACTCTTATGTGTCTCTATGCTGGGTTCTTTTTTCACTTTTCTAAAGTAAAACTGGTTCATAACTGGCTGGCTTGGAGCATATATAAAGTCTGCATATACATGTGTGTACCTACACATTTTTTTCTTTTTACACGGGAGTTCTGACTTATGGAAAAAAGAAAAAGAGTTTTGAAGGTCTGTTCTATTTAGTAACAAGCAATAGAGCAAGAGGAAACAGCCTCAAGTTGTGCCAGGGGAGGTTCAGATTGGATATGCGGAGGAATTTCTTTACTGAAAGGGTTGTCAGCCATTTGAATGGGTTGCTGAGGGAGGTTGTGGAATCACCGTCCCTGGAGGTATTTAAGAGATGAGTGGATGTTGTACTTGGGGAAATGGTCTAGTGGCGTATAGGGCTGGGACAAAGGCCGGACTAGATGACCTTAAAAGTCTCTTCAGCCGAAACAATTCTATGATTCTATGAAAACAAAACATGAACTAATATAAGACCTCCTAAGGAAAAAAACCTACATTTTATTATAAATGTAAAACAACTTCATAAAAGAGATAATGATGAAGCTCTTCAAATGTGTTTTGATCAATGTAGATGTTTTTTAAAATTTAGAAATTAAATGTACACTTACTATAGTAAGAGTTACTGGTTTTACTAAATCTTTTTAATGGTTGCATCATACAAGATAATTTGTCTCTGCTGTTTCAGGATGCATTCATGACTCCAAATACTACAAAATGTTTTCAAGAAAACATTAAAGGCTGTAAAAGTATTTAAATGCATCGACAGTGAGAAAATCTGGGATTTTTTTCCCCACATTTTTAGAAAATGTATGTAGTCATTCGTTTCAAAATAATTTTTTACTATCCTTGCAAAGCTGTCTGTGTGGGAATGTGTGTAGTGTGTGTTTGTGTGTGAGAGAAAACTAGAGGAAGGGAATACAAACAACCTTTAAGCATTTTACTTTTGTGAAATGTAGGAAAATAACATATTTTCTGGCCATCAAGCTGCCTGCTGGATATAACATCTTGGTACTCACCAGAGACGCATAAATCTTTGGAAATTCTTCCACTAATCATTTTAATCATTTTTCTGTGTGCTAACTTTTGAGTATATTAAAATCATATATAATAAAGTCCAGAACTAGTCTTCTTATATGATATTAATTATGCCCATAAAGACCCCTATGGGAAAGTCAATCCTGATTAAATACTTTCAGCACTATTAGCTATAATAAATCTAATATACAGTTGGCTTTAAGTATTATTTATACATACACAACGATGGGCTTAGAGTTTCCAAATCCTTTGAAGATTTGTTACGTTTTTATTTGTTAGTACAAAGTAATATAATGTGCTTTTGGTGAATGTGAAAGTTACCCAGAAATTCTGTAAACCTACTTTTGTTGTAATTGCCAAGATGTTATCCTGGTAGGTGTAGGCTGAAAAAGAATACTAGTCACGTAGCTTCAAGAAAATCAGGAGACAAATAAATTACTTTTAGGCTGATGATAAATTTCCACTCCACTACCAAGAACAGATTGAATCTTTCATCAATATTTTATAGGTTCAATTATTTTACAATTAGCAGGAATTTTGTTAGAGGAGGAAACCAAGAAGAATCTTTGGTTATCTAGTAATTGTACTAGATAATACAGGTGCAATGTCTAGAAGTCTCTGGTTAAATTAGGTCAGAGTTATATTCAGAGCTGCTGACAAAGTAGTAATAAACAGACAACTTCTATAGAAACTTACAGTCTAGATTCCTCCATATCTCTCTTTTAGGTAGGTTCAATGTTCTTAGGAAATGTTCTTAGGTTGCTTATTCTTACTAAAGACACTGGGACTTCAAGAAACATTGCCCTTGATTGTCTTTCCAGTCTGGAAAGTCCATACCTGTGAACACAGACGAACAGGCTGAGTGTGTACAAGGCCACAAAGACCTGTTGCAGAAATTGACATATAAAGAAATTGGCATCAGAAACATGACTGTCCTTGAGGACACTAGGGAGAACATAACAGGAATACCATTGTACTTTACAATATTTACTTCCTATGCCTTGGGCAGGATAATTTTGCTGCTGATGTGCTGAGAGAGAAACACAATACCATCTTTTTGAGATCTTTCAGTTGTAATATGAGACTTTTGGTTACCACTACTTTTCCAATTGAAGTTACCCAAGTACAACAAATATGCTTCAGTAACAATTTCATTTTAAATACAGTTCAAATTAATAAGCTACCTGCTTTTATGGCAGAACATTTTAAACTTTTACTATTCACCTGATATATTATTTTTAACTTTGAGGCAAAACTTTTCAAAAAATGCTTTGGAAGCAGTCTATAATATAACCCCATCTGACCTGAGGAACTAGTCAAAGTTCAGGATTTGGTGCAGTGTTTCCAGTGACAGAAGAAATTGATTAAACTGGTTTCTGATGCAATTTTGATTGTTCATAAAAGAGAGATAAAGTATTTTTCATCTCTGAACACATGATGACTCAAAGAAGGGTCTTAACTTTTATTTCTTATATCTTATCTCCTGATCAACATACAGTTCCCTGAAAGTCTCCCCACCTCCTCTCATATTCTGCTGCTACTATTTGGCTTCTGCACTTATCCATCACCATTTCTCTGCTTTGCCTGTCTGTTGGTACTTCTACATACACAGTTAAAGACAAGATTCTCAGTGATGCTCTCATTTAATTTAAGTCACATTCTTGAGCAGATTTCACGTACCTTTGCTTGGCCACAGACTTGTCTACTCTGTATATCTGAGTTTCAGAAACCATTACTGGTTTCTACAGTATTAAATTAAGGACCTTGATTATGACTACTAGTTTCAAATTTTCTTATCTTAAAGAAAGCTATATTTACATTTCTGTGGTTGATTTACCAACTGCAGCTGGGTTTAGTAGTATATGACTGGGACAAGCAATCAAGGTGATGACATAAAGCAGGCTCAAAACACTAGCTCAATCATTATCAAACTTCCAGGAAGAAATGGCCTGATTAATGTAGCACTGTTCCATAAAATACCTTAGCAGAGTTCCTAGCAGAGTGTCTTTCAGATACTATTAATATTAAGAATATGTAGATGTAGCTACTCACTAAAAGGGATAAATGGAAGGAGAGCCGAATTTGATTATGCAATCTGATCCATGCCACTTGATTAAAACTTATTTCTGTTTTGGCTTATTTACACATAAATGTGGGAATATATAGCTATTATACATAACTCTGGATTAGAAATGGCAGTCTGTATATTTTTCTTCATCGGTTTAACTATAGAACATGAAGCCTCACCTATGTCTATTCACTCTTTATCTTGTACATACCACATGCAGATAAATGTGAAGAAAAAAAATGATGGTATCTGTACTCAGAGTTCTGCTAAGTTGCAGGAAGCTGGATAAAGTGCGAGAGTCACATGACTATGTCTCAAATGCTTTTTTAACTGAAACATGTCATCCTATCTACTCTATTTTTGTTCATTCTAGTACTCAGATTTAGCCCTTGTGAGACTATGGGACAATCCAGAACAAACACTTTGTGCTCATGATCGTCTTTGTCATAGTTCTGTTACAATCCTGTCCACACTGGGAGCAATAAGATTAGCTATCTATTACCATGTGTTTTGATGAGTCTGAAGTGACCAATTTCAAGATGTCTGTGAGATTATCTCTATAAAGTATAATTATCATGAGCCTATATGACAGCATTTCACTCAGTCTCAGGCTGGGAAATTGTAGTGGTTCTATTTGGCCAGGTTTTGGTTGCAGGGAGAGCTACAGGGCTGGTTTCTTTAAACAAAGAGTTGCCAGAAGCTTCCCCTGTAGCTGATAGAGCTAATGTCAGTCAGTTCTAGGATGGATCCCACAGCCGACCCAGGCCTGGCCAATTAGTGATTGAGGTAATGCCTCAGTGAATAACATATTTGAGAAAGTGAGGCAACTCTACCTCTGCAGGCCATGGAGATCCACAGGGAAGCAGAGATCCACTCAGAGCCCATGGAGGACCCCAGACCGGAGTGGGTGGATGCCCGAAGGAGGCTATGACTCCGTGGGAAACTCACCCTGGAGCAAGTTTCTGGCAGGACCTTGGAGCCTGCCAGAGCAGGTTTGCTGTCAGGACTTGTGATCCTGTGAGGGACTCAAGCAGGAGCAATCTGTTCCTGAGGGACTTTTTTCCCTGTGGATTACCCACGTTGGGGCAGTGTGTGAGAAGCTGCACCTGTGGGAAGACCCCATGCTGGAACAGTTTGTGAAGAACTGTAGCCCATGGGAAGGATCCATGTTGGAGAAGTTTGTGGAGGACTGTCTCCTGTGGGAGGGACCCCACACTGCAGCAGTGGGAAGTGTGAGAAGGCCTCCACCTGAGAAGCAGCAGAAGCAAAGTTCCATCTGTAATGAACTGACCACAATCCCCATCCCCCATCCCCTCTGCTGCTAGGGGGGAAGAAAGGTGAGTCCTGGGAAGAGAGAGGGGTGGGGGAAAGTGTGTTAAGATTTGGTTTTCTTTCTCATTTTCCCTGTTGTTCTAATTGTTCGTTAATAAATCAAACCATTTTTCCCCAGCTGAGTCATTTTTGCCCATGATGCTAATTGCTGAGCAATCTTTCTGTCCTTATCTTGACTCATGACCTGTTATATTTTTCTTTCTCCTGTCCAGTTTAGGAGAGGGAGTGATAGAATGACTTGATGGGAATCTGGCATCCAGCCAGGGCTAAACCACCACAGCTATGAGTGTAAAATTGTACATAACCCTTGCTTAGCCAAAGATATACTGTAACTGAAATGAGGATATCAATTTCTGTCTTGGACCTTTTTTTATGATCAATATTTCCTTTGACTGAGCTAATGTAACTAGTGCTTCATTTCTTCGCAGTCTACCTGCAAGAAATTGTCCCATTAGTTAGTTTCCACCCTTTACTTTGTACATGGTTGAATCAATCACCTAATTAGACAAAATTGATTATAGTTAACTGAAAAGTCATTGTGGCATGTCTTGTGAAGGAGTTTGTGGAAGTATAATAGATAACAGACCTTAATGAGATATTAGACACCTTGCTCATATTTAGAAATTTTAGACAGCTGATGCTGAGTTCAGCTGATCAAACAACTAGGCATCTATTGCTGTTCAAGATGCTATTAGTGTAACTCTTCTTCAGACATAGAAAACAGGTTTTCAGCTGGTATTGTTAAGTGTCTACCAGCTCCATAGAGATGTCTCAGACATCTTTGTGTACTGTTAATGTATAGAGTAGAGCTCCTAGATGACACGAGTGTTACTCAGAATGATTTCAAATCATCCTTTGATTTATTTTGGTTTGTTTTGTTTTTAAATGAATGATTGCCCCAAGACTTTTTTTCTTCATTACTACTGCTCATATATAGATACTGTCACTGATATCTGCGTATTTTCTTAAGCTAATTAAACAGTAGGAGTATTTTATAAACCGGTGTAAATATGCAGACACTTGTGAAAATCTGGAAATGTATCAATATCTTAAATATATATTAAATATATTTCCAATAGGTTGCCTTAGCTTCTAATGCGTGACCTACTCCAGATGGCCCTGCTCTGGCAGAGGGATTGGACTAGATGATTTTTTGAGGTCCCTTCCAACCCTTAAGAATCTGTGGTTCTGTATGCTGGCTGCAAAAAAGTTTGCTCATAGAAAAAATCATCAAGTGATGGATCAGTCAGGTATACATAAACTAAGTAAGTAACTATTTGTAGGTGACAAGAGTAAAATTTTTTCTCAGGTTAGTTGCATTCCCTAGTGCTTGCAATAAATGATGGAAGTTTCATATAAAGATCAATGACACTGAAAACTAGTTTATAACTCAATTTGACAGCTAGTATGATCTCAGAATTGCTCTGCTGTAATGTGCCCCTGTCTTCCTTGGTTAGCAAACATTATCCCAATTACAGCTATGCCAAATATAGGCAGAACAGATGCTCCTCATAACCGACAACTAATTTCTAACTGCAGACTTATAAATAAAAAACACTGATTGCCAATTCAAAGTGCATCACATCAATGGTTAAAAGAGAAAAGAAAAAAATATTTCTTAAACTATGATATGGCCTTATCAAAGCCAAAATCTTTACTGATGTTTCTGGGGAAATGGGATTACAGTGATAGAGCTAGGAAAAGATTAAACTAAAAGGTGCAAGAAATCCTAACTGAGTCTTTTCAAACAAAATTTCCGTTCCTGTTCACTATGATGGAAAAAGGTATATTAAATAGAACAGTTGCAGTAGATGTAAAGTTATAAAACAAATTAATACCTACTGAACAGAATACACCTTTAATTTCCACAAAAGTTAAATCATAAACAACTTAGCAAAGCTGCCAAGATGGACGAGGGAAAAAAAAAACCCACAAAAAATACTTTCTTGCTTTTTTTAATACTAAGCTTTGGGTACTAGGAGTAGTGCATTAATAAATGCTTTCAGAGAGAGGAAAAGTATTTCCTGTGGAACTGTAAGAACAATTGTACCAGATCTCTAGCCCAGTATAATGATACTAAACTCATTTGATAGTGGATGCCTAGGAAACAGAATAAGAATATAGCAGTCTGTATATGTTCTCAGAGTGCTTTATTTTTCTACATTATACTGGTACGGCCACAGATAGTATAGACACAGTGTGTTCAAGATTCTTCTGAATTACAAAGATTAATGTTTCCTTGTTAGCAGAAGCGATTAAAAAAAAAAAGACTATAAAAGTATGAAATTTTAAGAAGAAAAAGAGGGGAAAATGCTGATACAGCAAATTTGATGATACTGACAACTGTGGTTTTCTTTCTGAGGAATCTGACAGTATTTCTCTTTGATCTTCAAGTCAACCTATGTGATTGGAAAAGAAAACAGATTGTTGTTTTTAATTTAATTTAATTAAATGAGCAGTGTAGCATTCTTTAGTCATCAGCAGTACAAGTTCCTCAGGAACAGACAATGAATTAACCTGTTGATCCTTGCCACTGGCTTCAAGCTTAGGACTGGGAACGTAAGTTTGAAAATCCTCACATTAAAAAGAATATTGATGTCATATCTCCTACATAGAAAACTGTATCTTCCTCTTTTGCAGTCCTCATTTCCTCATTTTTCAATTAAAGTGGCAATGGCTGAGTAATGTTGTGTTGCTCTGAGTTTTCAGTGTGTTTTAGCTCTACTAAAGAATATCTCTCACTCCAACTGAGGCCTTGAGCAATGACTATGAGAATTACTAACAAGGCTAAGTATTAAACAAGTGTATAGTAGTTCAGCCGTGCCAAGATAACAACAGTCCTGGCCATTCATGGCAGCTGCATGCTGTGCATCTCGAGAAGTTTCCTAGGGCAATCTTATGTGTCAGCTGTCTCTTCTCAGGATGTTTTGAGGATTATGGACTTGAATTTTGGTACTTAGATTACTTCCGAGTGCTACATTTGGTGCCCATGAGCCTAACAAAGCTTGGATTTGATTTTTTTTTTTCTGCTTTCATGGCTCCTTAACTTCAAGTTGTTTTTTTTGCAATTTTTAGTTGCAGACACTTGGAAGCACAAAATACTCAGAGAGTATTGCAAAATAGTGCTTTATGTGCCAGACATATTTTTGTTTATTTGTTTCCAGTTTTATTCCTACCTAAGTGGTTCAGATAAAGGATATTTTCAGGAAAAGTCATTAAAAGGGCAATTAAGACAAGTTTCCAAGTCTGGATAAATGAAGTCAATTTCTTCAAAGTTTTACAGCCAACAGGAATGACTTTTTATCCTTTACAATATTCAGGAAAATTGATGACACAAAGAACATAAAACTGCATTAAGAGGCAGAGCTGATGCAACAGCACAGATCACAGTCTGTTTAAGAAATTATGTAGATCTCTGACCAAAGTGACAAAATGTTTTTGTCCTACTTATACCAATTGGTTAAGATTGACTAAAGTTAAGTTTTATCTCTTTATTTTCTGGTAGATTGTATAGGTTTGGTGTTGTTAAAAAATATCTTTTTTTCTCATAAATGTTTACACATATGCAAATGGCAGGTGTCAGGAAATGAAGCCAGGCTCTTCTCAGTGGTGTCCAGTGATAGAACAATGGGGCAACAGGTACAAGCTGGAACATAAGAGGATTTCAAAGAAACACAAGGAAAAACTTCTTCACTGTGAGGGTGACAGAACACTGGAATGGGCTGCCCAGAGGGGTTGTGGAATTTTCTTTTCTGGAGAAATTCAAAACCCACCTGGATGAGTTCCTGTATGACCTATTACGGGTGGTCCTGCTGTGGCAGGGGCTTGGACTGATGATTTTTTGAGGTACCTTCCAACTCTTAAGATTCTGTGATTCTAGAGATCTATCTAATTCACTAAATAATCCTGTATCAGATCCTCAGAAAAGAAAAGACTACAGAATAACTAAAATAATTATAAATTTCAGAGTCTGAAACATCAATTTCCACTTCAGAATGAGAAGACTTTGGTTGCCCACTGAAAGATGAAGAAGCTTATGTGGAAGTTTTGCAGAATCCTGGCATTTATGTGGAATATGTGCAGTCAACCTAGCAATTGTGGAACAATTCATTGACTTTTGGTTTTCTTTTTCTCTTTAAACCTATGTAAAAAAGATTACAAAAATATTTAAACTAGGAATTAGCTAGAAGCATAATATGCCATTTCATAAAGTTGTCACATGCTTAGTGTTTGTCTTTCTACTCTTCTCTTAAACTACTGAAGTAGATATAGATGGGAAATATACATAGAATATTATATAAAAGAAGTATATACAATAGAATTACACAACAGAGAGACAAGGAAAGATCTGAAACAGTTTCTGTGCAAAGAAAATGTGAAATCCACCAGACTTCTAAGGCTATGAAAGACATTGCTGGGAAAAAAATGGAAGAGAAAGAAGAAAATATAATGTGATCTGTGACATAAAGTATGACATACAGAAGATAAATAAGGACTGGAAACTTATGCAAGATTTGAATGACACTGAATGAGAAAAAGCAGCTAATATTTTTAATTAAACTAAAGAAAAAACTGTTCCACAAAACATATTGAAGTGGACACCTCAGGTTCAAAACCCAAAATGTGTTCAGGGAAAAAATGGACGAAGTCATAATAAAGGGCAATAAATCGTGATGTTTGGATGTGACCTAAACCTTAAAAAAAAAAAAAAAAAAAGAAAGCAGCAAACTGTAGAGTCAGGAGTTTGGACAGAAGAAAATACTATTCTTTACTTGGCCTGCTATTTATATTATGATGTAGTTGTCATCATGAATTTATGTGGGAGTTTGGTCTAAGTCTATATAAACCTTTGAGTTTTTTTAGAAAATGTGATTTTTCCATTCATAATTTTCTTTTCCTTAATACCTTCTCGCATCTTATCCATCACTATGACTCCTACCTTCCTTTTCAATATTGCTAAAGAGGACAGCTTCTGCAAGTTTCATGGTTAGGCCAAACCAAGGTAGAGTGCTGACTTTGTGCATTTCATTGAAGCTGTATAATCCTCAACCATCACTGAGAGAGAGCCCGAGATCTGGGTAGCAAGAACTTCTGTGTAAGGAGGGGGGATATATGCTCTGAAGCCATCTTCATCATATTTTGACAGAAGGATCAGCCACACACTTCTGGATATTTGGCCTGATGTAAGGGCTCGTTTTTTTTTCCCAGCTCATCCCAATACTGCAATAGTAGTGGACATCAACTCCTCCCTGCTGATTAGGAAGTATAGGCACAATTGTGCAAGAGGACAGGCCAAAGGCAATACTTGTGGAGAAAGCAGTTCCTTGCAATCAGGATGCTTGTTCCTCAATCAAGGATATAAGGATGCAGTGTCATTCCATCCCAGATCCACAGGTTTTCAAATACCTGTTGACACCTGATACTCCTTTTGTCACTATCATCCTTAAAAAAATGGACTGATTTCTCCTGTTCCCTTCTCTTTACCGTACTGAATCCTTCTTATCCCTTATAAGCCTATAAAGCTCCACTGACCCTTTCCACCCCATCATTCCTTATTGACAGATTCAAAACCCCCTAGGTTTCCAAACTTTACTCCTGTCTTTGTGATCAACACTGCCAACCACACAAGACTGAATTTTTCACATCTAGGATGAAAATGAAGTAAATCATCTGCAGGGAAGCACAATTCAATCTTGCACAGATCTGTGAAAATGCAAGAAGGTTGTACTTCCCTGTCTATGACCACTTTTTCTTCTTTTTTTCTTTGTTTTATGCATGCCCAGACATGCATTGGGAATACTATTAGCTACTCCATTGGCTGAAACAGTGTGAGTGGTCATATGAATAGTTCAGTTCTGTTTAAAATTAAAATAACACACAGTCATTTGAACCCTTTCCACATTTCAATTCATACTGATTTTGACAGCAATAGTGCAAAAGACCACTTACAAAGAGTTACTTAATCTCAGATAATGAAAAGTAATCTTTTCAAGGATTCAATCAGGAGTATATTTGGTCTCTGACCATTTTTTTTCTGTTTGTGAGTGTGGTGGTGGTGTGCTGGCTTTTGCACTAGCACAAGAAATTCCAGTAGTCAGATAGAAATTCTGAGTTCTATTGCAGTACACAAACAATTATTACTGTTAGAAATGTAGCTGTAATATCTTGGTGCAGATATTATAAACTGTCTCCATTTATCATGACTTAAGGGAAAGACTGTAGGCCTCATAATCTACAGAAATTTTTTTAATGTGAAAAAAAAATGACACTGTAAAGGTTGCATTAGTCTTTAGTGAGATGTATTCATTCACTTTATTGTATATTTCACCCCTTCCCTAAGAAATGTAGTTCTGCTTCAATGACCTGCTAACATAAATGAGGAATTTAAAATTCTGGAGTGATGAGAAGACCTACTGAAAGGGCCTGTGAATAACAATCCTCACATTATCAGTGAACGTTTTCTAATACCGGATAGTGATCTAGTTGAAACTCCCCTCTGGGAATTCTGTGTTTCCAAGTGCAGAGAGAGAGAACATTCATTTAATTCTTATTGTCCCAGAGATGCTGTAGTTGAAGCTCTGGAAGCATTTCCATGAAAAATTACTTTTTTTCAGGGCTTTATAGCGCAGCGTTTTGTATTTTTCTTTTTTAAAAAAAGCCCACCATGATGGTTTAGAATTTAGTACAGAGTCACAGAGAATATCTTATTTAGTGGTTAAACATAAAATACTTTACGCAAAATATCCAGAGTCTACAGGAATGGAGAAGAATTTATTGACCCTGAAAAAATAATCCTTGTGTCTATTTTGCATGTATGACTTAACATTTTTAATGTGCAGTTATTTAAACAGTTATCTGAAAATCTAGTGATACTTATATGCAGAAAAACTTATGAAATATGAAGTCACATAGTAATGGCAACACTTTGCACTGTGCTACACTCCTGCTATAAGAATTTAAAGGACTTGATGAAAGTTGTATGATGTTTTAATAGCTTTTAAGGAGGTTAAAGACAACTGAATCTGGAAAGAAGTTTCGAATATGAAAAGGTAGTGTAATGTTGCCTTTTCTGATTTAGGATGCACACCAAATCAGTTATTTACTAATTTTTTTCCCCTGCCTTAATATTATGTGACTGCAACCTCTGATGGCAAGCTTTTATTCTCCAGGACAATAATGAGCCATACCATAGCACAGTATTTTACTCTTGCTGAATTATCAGAGCTGTGTGTCTCTGTAGAAACAATTAAATCTTATGATTATGATCACTTGGGATTGTTGAAAGTCTGAAGTGTGGAAATGCAAACTACAGTACTTTAGTGAATTTCAGCTTGGACACACAGAATTCAATGTGCCCTGGGCTAGATCATGACCTCCACTGGGGGCAATTACATGTGGGAATAATTAGCTGATTTAAACATGAAATTATCTCTTCTATACTAAAGAACCAGTATCTCCCAGCTTGGGTCTTTCTGGAGGTTAACAGAACAAAGAGAAACTAAGAATGCAAGGTTTTTGATAGATCTTAGTCTAGCAAAAGCAGCTGCTGAGAGATAAGGTTGAGCAAAAATGAGTAAGGACATATCCATGGGTATTCTGTGTAACACTATACTTATACACAAAGTAGAAGCATACTCTCTCTATGCTTCCCCTGTTGTTTTGAGGGGGAGGGGGTGATTGCTTGTTTGTTTGTTTACTTGTTTTGTTTTTCTTTTTTCTTCAATACCGAAATGTTGTTGAGAAGCTCAACCCCTTTTAGCTCTCCTGGGAAATACACTCAGATCTCCACTTAAACTGATAGGATGATTCCTGGTAAATGGATCTTAGTGGATAAACTTGTTAGGACAAAAAAATAATACACAAAGTGATGATGGTCCAAGAAGCTGTGACCTTGATGATCAGAATATTTTTCCTCACTACAGTAGAAGGCCAATTTTCTATGGATATAGATCCTTAAAACAAAACTAAAACAGAACAAGACAATATGCACTCTCTAGCATTAATTAGTGTCCTTCTCTTTCTTTAAGGTTAGAATGTGCAATTTATTTTAACTACCACCTAAAAATTTTCCAAGAGATACAAAGGAATAACGACATTCACACTTTAAGAGTGTTTTCAAACCATTAACCTTCCGTCTAATAAAAATGAAAGTATTATTCCTATCAAGAAATATTTTCTTGGGCAACGTGAACTATCTACTGCTATTTGCCTATATTATTCAGTAACACTGATAATACAGACATAAACCAAGGTAGAAACACAATTATTTACTGTTGTCTTTTGGATTACTTTTCTTCTCTAACACAGATGATTAAACGTAATCAGTTCCAGCTGGAAATACTTCTTCAAGGACAAGCTCACAAATTAATTTTACCTGTTATTTATATAGTTTCTTTAAAAATAAAACAGTTAAAAGGAAATTAATTAGTATTAATAAATAATAATATTAAAATGCTTAGAAAATTTGTTGTAAGGACAATTATTTTCACATCAAAATGTCAACAGTTACATGGAAGAAATACATATTTCTTTTCCTGCAATCTAGAGGGTATTTAGGGCAATATGTGTGAAATATTTAAGATCTGAGGTTCATTAGCTTGTTAGGCTGATTTTTTTTTTCTAATATTACATAGTAAAATACATTATTTATTTACCAGAAATATTAGTATAATAAACATGTGAAGATGCTATAGTCCTGACATCAAAATTTCCATCAATTTTTTCACAGTTCCTTTGAACGATATATCATTATGTTAGGAATTCTAAAAGGAACTGGATGTCTGAAACTGAAAGCAAATAGATGTCTAACTAAGAATTTAGAATACCAACATTTTCTCTCTGCTTCTGTACAATACATCTGTCAATACTAATTCACAGAATCATAGAATGGTAGGGAATGGAAGGGACCTTTAGAGATCATCTAGTCCAACCCCCCTGCAGAAGCAGGTTCACCTAGATCAGGTCGCATAAAAACATGTCCAGGTGGGTCTTGATACCTCCAAGGAAGGAGACTCCACAACCCCTCTGGGCAGCCTGTGCCACTGCTTCATCATCCTAACAGTAAAATATTTTTTTCTCATATTTAAGTGGAACTCTTTGTGTTCCAGCTTCATCCCATTACCCCTTGTCCTGCTGCTAGCTACTATAGAAAAGAGGGATGTCCCAACCTCCTGACATGTACCCTTTAGATATTTGTAAATGTTAATAAGATCTCCCCTGAGTCTCCTCTAGGCTAAACAGCTCCAGTTCCGGCAGCCTTTCCTCGTAAGAAAGATGTTCCAGTCCCCTGATCATCTTGATAGCCTTGCACTGGACTCTCTACAGAAATTCTCTGTCCATCTTGAGCTGAGGAACCCAGAACTGGACACAGGACTCCAGATGAGGCCTCACCAGGGCAGAGTAGAGGGGGAGAAGAACCTCCCTTGACCTGCTGGCCACACTCTTCTTGGTGCATCCCAGGCTGCCATTGGCCTTCTTGGCCACAAGGGCACATTGCTGCCTCATATTTAGCTTATTATCAATCAGGACTCTCAGGTCTCTCTCTCATTTTCCTTTCTATTCTCTTCCTCTTTTTTTCAGGAAGTTTATATTTGGATGCCTGCTTTTAAAGTTGTTTTGGTGACCAGAACAATCTCTTTCAAGAAACTCTAAAGAAAATAAAAGCTTCAATTTTCTCTTCTTTCCTGGGATCAATCAGAAATGATTGGTTAATGGACCTGCAAGGGGATTGGACTAGATTGTTTTTAGAAGTCCTTACCAAGCCCTACCATTCTGTGACTGTGATTCTGTGATGGGATGGTTTTTGGTGACAAGGTTTGTGTTTCAGATTTTTCTGTAATCAAATCTTTTAAAAGCTTCATGGAGATTTCATTGAAAACTTGCTGCACAGATACTTTAACATACTTTTCTTTTTTGTCCATTAAGGTCTGCTAAAGATTCTATATCGTGCCATAATACTAACCTTTATATATATATATATATATATATATATATATATATATATATTAGCATAACAGCAGATTTATATTTCATATTTTTCTGATCTTATTCTTTTATTTTGTAAGATTTGTAAATGGAGGAAGACCTGTAAGAGTGTTGCTGGTAGAAATAATCAAGATGTTGTCTTACGCTGTGCACTGGGACCCAAGGGATAGCCAAGATCTCTGCTTGCATTCTTTTCAGTTACAATAAGTGAAGATTTGTTTTAATTCAGGATCTGGCTTTAGAAATCTAGAGTTATACAGAGATTAGCCCTGTTATTTTTTGCTTAGCAAAACAGGCAAACCTTTTAATGTGCCAGTTTTAACAGCTTCTGCCATACAAGACGCGATGTACTGCTCATAACCACACAAATGTACCCTAGGAAATGTCATTCTATTAGGAAAACAGTCACATTTTTCCCATTACAACCACCACAAAACACTTAAAGGCTTTTAAGATAAAAGGAGAAGTGCAGTTCCCTAATACCATGCTGAATTCATTTCACTAGGATGACTGAAAAGTTCAAAACATCAGTTACCTTGAAAATAAATGACTGTGCTGAAAGTAGAATTAATTAATTCAGATAAACTAAATAAACTCTGTGAACTGACTAACATAGCAGAAATTACTGTGTGCTGATACTACTGTTTTAATTATTAAGTCCACACTAATTAATTTCAAAGCTACCTTTTTTGAAATCCACAGCTTGACCAACATTCAGACTTTAAAACATGCCAAGAGCTAAATTTGCTTAGTAACACTTTTACAAAGACTGGAACTGAGTCTTCCTACAACTAGATGTGACGAATGTTAAAAGAAAGTGACAGTTTCAATAAACGACATAGGATGCAAATAACTGTGTGGTACTTGCTTGACCACAAACTGAGAAACAGAATTTGTTTGTGCCAAACTATTTCTTTCACAGAAGGAGCTAGGCATTTTGTTAATTGTCAATATGCTTCTGAATATAAAGGGAACTTAACGTCTCTCTAAGAGCTGCAGTAGATTCAGTCATCATGTCTACCATGACTATGTACAGCTACTGGACGCAGTGAGATTCAGACATGACCCACTGTGAGATCTGAACCTCGCTGATCTCTGTGTTTCGTGTTCCTCATCATGTCCATTTTAATATCTTGAAAGATTACTTAATTTAATCCAAAATAATTTCTCAATAGGTAGATTTTGTAATCCTTTCATTCGATCTACTGAAGCAATGACGTACGGCCCCAAATGAGTGAGAAAGGATGTCTATCAACATTATGTATTACGGTACATTTAGTAGTTAGCGTTGATGACTCTTGTACACCAGGATATAAGTAGCATAAAATTTATTTATACCAAATTTTGTTACCTAACATGTATCATGTGTGACTGATTGTTTCAGATACTGCAATGATTGAAGTATTTATTGCATATCTCTGTTTGTAGATGTTCAGCAGGGATTTTACTATCTATACATTAAGACAGAAAAGAAGGTATTATATAGTTAAAACTATCTGTCACAGTGATTAGTTCCATAAATTGCTAAAAAAGATACAGCCAGCATATTTGCATCTGCTGCATCACACAGCAGACAAAAGTAACATCAATACAGTAACTACAAGATATATTTCCCCAAGGATTTTGTTCTCTAATCCCTCATCATTTTGTTTCATTCTTAAAATGAAAACACCTGTGGCAATAATTCCTCCTGACAAGCTAAAAGGCATCAAACAGAGAACAAGCTTAATAAAACACTTTAATTACCATCTTTAGTATACCTTCACCATGTATCAACACCTCTTAGGAACATCTTAATCAAACTTGATTTTTGTAGGTTTCACTTGAAGCAAATTTAATTTTTTTTTTGAGAACTCTACATACAACTTCAAGGACCAGGAAAGAATGTGTTTGAGAAAAACACAGACAAAATAGCTGTAACAAAAACCCTTATCAACACTTCATGTAGAATACTCAAATTAAAAACATTTAAGGGCAGAACAAACTTCGACAGAAACTTTTGAAAGCAAATGTTTCTTCAATAAAGTTACTTTATCAGGCTATTTCTTTTCAGATCATCTACTACAAAAATTCTATCTGGGACAAATCTCTCTTCTCTTTTTTTTTTTTTAATTTTTATTTAAAAACTGATTTAAAAAAAACCAAACAAACAAACAAACCCACAACTTTCAATTTAATTTCCAGATTAAAAGAAATTTCTCATAAAACCCCAGGTAAATAAAGGACATCTTTCATAGTGTTACTTACACCATAAATTCTTTAAGAATATCACCTTCCATGTACCTTGAAAGAAAGATGTTACCCTTTCTGCAGTGTCTCCTAGTGCTTGGCAATTTTCTGCTCAGCATGCTGTCATCTGGGATCCTTCTTTGGAATATTTTAAATTTCCAGTATATTGTACATGGAGCACAGGTAAGTTGTTCTGATGGGTGAATTCCCCTCAGGGAGTGAGGCATTGCAAAGCTCAGTGTTACAGTACTGACATCATTTGCAGGTCTAGCACTGAGATTGTTAAAACTGAATGCTTGAGAAATTAGTAGTCTTACTACAAGAGCCGCACACAACATCAGCTCCACCATAAGTACCTTATGCTCAGCTCAGAAAGAATTTTTAATGCCATGCTACTCTAATCCCCTTGAATGTAGAGGTTTTATGAATGTTGGCACAATCTTAATTGTGACAATGCAGGTGTCCTGCTGCACAAGCTACTAAAACTCATGTAGGAAGCAGTTTAAAATTCTACTTGTTGTCTGGCATTTCCTGAATGCAGTCCTGTGGTGAGTTGACCTTGTCTGGCTGCCAGATACCCACCGAGACTCTCTCTTACTCCCTCTCCTAAACAGAGCAGGGGGATAAAATAAGATGAAAAGCTTATAGGTCAAGATAGAGACAGGGATGCTTCTTACCAGTTACCATCACAGGTAAAACAGAATTCACTTCAGAAAAAATAACTTAAGTTATTGCCAATTAAAAAGAATAGGGGGATGAGAACCAAAGGTAAAACAACTCAATCCCAAAACTCTGAAATATTTTACCCCACCCTTGTTTCCAGACTCAGGTTCACTCCTTTATTACTGAATCCTCTAGCTTCCCCTCTTGGAATGGGAATGAGATGCTATCATCAATCCGTAACAGTTTATTTCTTACATGCCTTCCTCCTCACATGACTTCCCCATGCCAACATGGGTCTTTCCCTTGGGCAGCAGTGTAGATATTTGCTCCAACCTAGTCTCTTCATGGGCTGACAGGGAACATTTTGAATTGTAAGGGATCTTTAATCATCTAGTTCCAACACCCCTGCTGTGGACAGGAATATTTTTCACTAGATCAAGTCATTGAAAGCGTCTCCAGTCTGATCTTCAATACTTTCAGGTATGATACATTGTCCTGGTTTAGCCAGGAGCAGCTTTTGGCTTGGTAACAGGGGGAGCGGGTTGCAGTGAAGACCCTCCCCTGGCTCCTAGGTTCAGACCCACCTCCGGCCCGGCTGGGCCAATCTGGCGCCTCTGCGATCACTATTTAGGGGACGGGAATTTGAAATGCGAGTCGGGAGGTGGAGAGTGATACAAGATGGAGGCCACCACGCGGACCCTTCAGCCAGAGAAGGAGGAAGGAACGAGAAGCAGTAGACCGGAGACCCCTCTGCAAGCCGTGGCGAGAATACAAGCTGTGCCCCTGAAACCTATGGAGATTCGTGGCAGGACTGAGAGCCACCAACAGCTCCGTGTGGGTGAGCCCGGACGGGCGGGGGACTGTGTGGGGAGATGGCCATGGCCCAGGCCGTGTTGGAGAGCCTGCACGCCGCAGAGCAGCCCCACACGAGAGGCAGAGAGGAGCTGCAGCCTTTGGAATAAGTGGGCATCGGAGCAGCCCGTGCAAGTCTGCCATGCTTGTGAGTTACCCCACGGACTTGCAGGGAGGACTGGTGTGGAGTTCACCCGTCCTGAGGAGGGACAAACGGCAGAAGCTCTCGGAAACCGACTGACTGAACCCCCCACTGCCTGCCCCCCCGAACCGTTCAGGGGGGGGCAAGGTAAAAACACCGGGATCAGGGCTCTGAACCTGGGAAGAGGGGAGGGGTGGCAAGAAGGTGTTCTTAAAAAGGCTGGTTGGACTCTCCATTGATGTATTACTCTGGGTTGTTTCATTTTGGTTATGTTTTGGTTGATTTTGCATTAAATTATTTTCTGTTTTCTTCCCCAAAACCGAGTAGCCTGGTCTGTTTTGTCCTGAACCTTAAGCGGCAATTAAGCCCTCCCTGCCCTCGAGCAATCCTCAGCCTCTTCGGTACTCGAGGCTAATCGTGGCCTTTGTTCCCTGATGGGCCTAAACCACGACAATTGGCGCCCAACGTGGGGCCTCGAGCTGCTGGAGATTGGGATTTGTGATAAGGATGGTGAATTGGGAGTGGTAAAGGACAAAACAGGCGACTGGGTGAGGCTACCTCGTGTCTAGGGGTGGATTTTTATTTATGTGTATTTATTGTGTTATGTGTATATCATTTATTTTCACGGGGAAGTGTTTGATTCTGTTTGATCTTAGTTACTGTGTGTTGATTTGTGCAGGTGGTTCAGATTCCCTTATGTTTTCTTGAATAAGTGATTCGCAGAGGCGAGGGGTGGAATGTCCTGGTTTAGCCAGGAGCAGCTTTTGGCTTGGTAACAGGGGGAGCGGGTTGCAGTGAAGACCCTCCCCTGGCTCCTAGGTTCAGACCCACCTCCGGCCCGGCTGGGCCAATCTGGCGCCTCTGCGATCACTATTTAGGGGACGGGAATTTGAAATGCGAGTCGGGAGGTGGAGAGTGATACAAGATGGAGGCCACCACGCGGACCCTTCAGCCAGAGAAGGAGGAAGGAACGAGAAGCAGTAGACCGGAGACCCCTCTGCAAGCCGTGGCGAGAATACAAGCTGTGCCCCTGAAACCTATGGAGATTCGTGGCAGGACTGAGAGCCACCAACAGCTCCGTGTGGGTGAGCCCGGACGGGCGGGGGACTGTGTGGGGAGATGGCCATGGCCCAGGCCGTGTTGGAGAGCCTGCACGCCGCAGAGCAGCCCCACACGAGAGGCAGAGAGGAGCTGCAGCCTTTGGAATAAGTGGGCATCGGAGCAGCCCGTGCAAGTCTGCCATGCTTGTGAGTTACCCCACGGACTTGCAGGGAGGACTGGTGTGGAGTTCACCCGTCCTGAGGAGGGACAAACGGCAGAAGCTCTCGGAAACCGACTGACTGAACCCCCCACTGCCTGCCCCCCCGAACCGTTCAGGGGGGGGCAAGGTAAAAACACCGGGATCAGGGCTCTGAACCTGGGAAGAGGGGAGGGGTGGCAAGAAGGTGTTCTTAAAAAGGCTGGTTGGACTCTCCATTGATGTATTACTCTGGGTTGTTTCATTTTGGTTATGTTTTGGTTGATTTTGCATTAAATTATTTTCTGTTTTCTTCCCCAAAACCGAGTAGCCTGGTCTGTTTTGTCCTGAACCTTAAGCGGCAATTAAGCCCTCCCTGCCCTCGAGCAATCCTCAGCCTCTTCGGTACTCGAGGCTAATCGTGGCCTTTGTTCCCTGATGGGCCTAAACCACGACATACATCCACAGCTTCTCTGGGAAACCTGTTTCATTGTCTCATTCCCTACCCGAGGTTCTCACGAGCCCATTTTTCAAGCCTGTCAAGGTCCCTCTGGATAGCATTCCTTCCCTCAGGCACATCAACTCGGTGTGTCATCCACAAAGTTGCTGCAGGTGCTCTTAATTCACTATGCCATCAATAAAGATATTGAATAGTACCAATCCCAGTACATATTGTTGAGGGATGTTGCTTCTTATTGATTTTCACTTGGACATAGAGCTGTTGACTACAACTCTGCAATTGAAACCAGTCAGTTCTCTACCCATCAAAACCCATATGTCTCCAATTTAGTCACAAGGATATTCTGTGAGACCTTATCAAACGTCTTATAGAAGTCCACGTAGGTGACATCGTCTGTCCTTCTCGTATCCACCAATGCACTCACTCCATTGTAGGAGGCCACTGGATTAATAAGGCACAATTTGCCACTTGTGAAATGATATTGGCTGTCTCTGGTCACCCCTCTGGCACCCATATGGTTTGATACGGCTTCCTGCAAAATGTCTGCTTCTTCTGCCTGTTCACATAACTATTTCTCATGCTTTCTTTTCCCTCTTCACACCTTTGTACAGTCTTTTCTGCCTTCTCTTAAGTACACTTCCCTTGAAGCCCCAGCACCATGTGTGTGGGACTGAGTCGTACCCTGCAGTGGGTGGGCTGGAACTGGCTGAGTCTAGCATGGAGCAGCCTGGGTCTTCCCTCACAGACTCTGCCCCACTGACCCCACTGACAGAGCTGGGGCACTTGTATCCAATACAGTGATACTCCTGATCGTTTCAGTAGCATAGTCTATGGAAGTATGACCAAAAAAAAAATCAGTCACGAGAAAAATTTTTTATTAAAAATGTCAATACCTGTAATAATTTTTTTTTCCTGCTTTTACCACTTTAAAAACTCTTTTTTGGTTTTTATTTGAGTACCAGATGGGTTTTTTTCCCTCTTTCCACATACACAACTATGTTTTTTCTGTCCTCCAGAAGCCATTATCACTTGAAGATTTTGCTCCAGGATGCATTATAGTCATATAAATCTTTCAAATTATAGCACATTCAAATGTTAAAATGTAGATTTTAAATTCAATTTGATCTTTCAAACAACATCAAATTTTAATTGTGAAAATCCCTTACATTGGAATGTTGCTGTCTATCCAGAAAAAAAATCAATGTTACTACTAAAAAATCCCCTTTTGTTTTCTTTTAATCCAAGCAAAAGTTCAACTAGGATATTCTCTTTCTACACTAAAAAAACCAAAACAAAAACAAACAAAAAATGAAAAATTATAATAAATTTTAAAAAGCAAAAAGTGTACAGATTTTCTTTATGAAAATTTTTTCATTGTCTATTTGGCAATATAAAGAAACAAATTTATAGTTACATTTCTGCTAGGGGACATTAGTTTTATGCCAAGTATGCACTTAAAAGAAATCAGATTTGTATTGCTTTGTTCCAAGCTTTAGACACAATTTATTCCATCATTGTAAGGCTAGTCTTAAAATGTAGTGGCTACCCTGTGGTTTTAATAAATGTCCCTTATGTAAAACGCTTGGAGGCATGTGAATCCAGAAGAAATATAAAACTGACCCTAAGAAATATGTTCCGGAATTCAACAGTACCATATGGACATAGCTATCATCTGAATTTCCAAGGGTGCAGCATGTGTTCTAACTTGCAGAACTCTAGCTTGGAAAAAGGTGTCATATGCAGCTTATCTGCTTATAGTACTACTTGATTTTTTTTTTCTGCTTACCCATTAGGCTTAGTCCAAATGAGATAATTTGCATTTTAAAAATTACTTCCCCTTCATATACATTTTGATCTATCCTTAACTATACGCAGAAAAAGCTGCTTCTTCTAGGTACCGGAACATAGCGGCTTGCAATTTCCAAGATGGAAATTCTGAACAGCTGATTTTCTGCTGTTTGCTTCCTGGTACAAGGAAAGGCATTTGTAGATCAAGCAGGCAGCAGATGGAGAACAATTGGAGTATATAATTATTCAGTCTGGGCTCCTTTTAAATGGTTAGGCCGAACTCTATCTCTTTGGCTGGGAAGACAGAAGAATAGAGTGGCACATGGTAGATAAACCTTCCAAAGATTCTTTAAAATAAATCTAGGCAAATATGTGTAATAAATTCATCAGTTACCAAAGTCTCTTTTTCTGTGAACTCTAAAATCTGGCAAGTTCCTGTCTCCTTTTGAAGGTTGAGATTAATACACAGCCTACCCAAACACTTCTGTATTAATAAACTACATTGATTTCAGTATGTTACCTGAGGACTCCATCTGGTCACTCTCCTTTACTTTGCCAGATTTTGAAAAGCTGCAGCCTTACTGTGATCTATTGCCAAAGTATAAAATCCCCCTTAGGAAAGTATTAACACATTGTGATTCTTGCTCTGTAGAAGTGAATAATTGAATCATGTGACTTTTTTGAAACTGCTCTCATAGGAGCATTACATTTTGTAAGATGACAGCTAGCAGAAAGACTACATGCCAAAATCAGTGTCTAGGGAGCATGATTATTTTCATTAATTATTCAAGATTAAATGGTGTGATGGGTTTGCGTGGAGCGGCTTTTCGCTTGGTAACAGGGGCAGGGGGCTGCAATGGTTGCCCCCATAAGTAGTTCCCAAAACATCCCTCGGCTCTGAGTTGGTCCCACCTCCAGCCCTATTGGCTGGGCCAACTTGGCACCTCACAATTTTAGAAGGGAAATTTATAGTGTGCACGAGGAGGTTGCACATCTAGGTGACTAAATGTGCACTGCAGACAGAGAAAGAAGAGAGGGAGAACCAGGCTCCGATCAGACTGGAGGCTCTGTCCACATTTTTTACATACACCTTATTCCTACATCTGTTACTCATACTATCGCTATATAATGTTAATACTAAGTCATCTGTGATCGCCGTTTGGAGAGGAAAAGGAAGTGTATCTAATGACAGATTAGATAACAGTGCAGGTCGGGGAGCCCTGGTGACCACCTCGACGCCAAAAGAGCACCCCAACTTGGCTCTTCCAAAGGCTGTCAAGGGAGAAGGATGCACCCCTTGTTGCTAGAGGGGAAGCTCAAGAGACGACAGAGGGGTTGAGGTTGGAAGGGAATATCTCCAAGGATGATGACCCCACCGGCTCTCCAGGCAACCCTGCCAGTGCTTGGTCACTGTGAGAAAGGTTTCGTTCTGTTTGGCACAAACCTCTCATGGTTTGGTTTGCACTCACTGCCTGACATCCTGTCATTAGATGACTCCTAAAAGAGGGGCTGTGCTGCAGCAAGGACAGCTTCCCCAGCCATCTGAGTGCTCCCCTGCACTCAGTGACATTTCCTCCCGAGAAGCACAGGCTGTGGGAGCCTGACAAGCAGCCTTTGAGGGCCCTAGAGCCCTCAAAGAATCACAGAATGGTAGGGGTTGGAAGTCATCACTATGGATCATCTAGAAAATCTTAAAAGACTGGGTGTACTTTTCTTCATCTTGCTCTGATTTGATTTTGATTTGTTCTGCTTTTGGGTAGTGGCGGTTTAAATGAATTTTGGTTTTGAGTTTTCTTCCCCAAGTTGAGTAGTCCTGTTTTTTTTTTCAGGACCACAGTTGGTGAGCAAGCCCCACCTTCTTCTTGGGCATTTCCATGAGGCCCCTGGTTGCATTTTCTCCTGCCCATCCCACCATGAGTGTAGAGGAGAAGGAGTGAACCATTGGCTGCATGGTCCTTGTGCAGGACAGGGGAATCGGGAGACCAAAATAACAGAACAGACCCCTTCCTGCCTGCCAGACACAGCTTTGGAGAACTGGGTTTTGTTTCTTTATAGTTGTCCTGGGCCCCAAACCTGCTTGTGAACATCTTGCTTATATTTTATCTTCTAAGTTGTCTCTTAGCTTTACGTTTTTCTTTTTTTTTTCCTAATAAAACTGTGACCTAATGAACATTTCAGAAATGTAGTAACAAAAGGAAAACTTAACTCTGGAAGACAAAGTCATTAAACAGATATTGAATGTGTGAACTTACCAGGTTCTGGGCCTTTTTTTCCCAATGGAAGAAACAGCTCAGTTTTACAATTTGAGCTTCTGCACTATAGTTTCCATCTTCCTCTACTGTCTTTCCCTGGAGACTAAATCCATTTAGAAGCCATTCACAGAGAATTCAAAAGTTGCATTTGCAGTGGGGTCACTGTAGAGAGGAGAAAACACAGATCTGTATGTTTTTTTTTTCCCTGTATCTGTGATGCATTTGATTATGGCAATTCATCAGTTTGAGCACTTGCCTAAGCTGAATTAAGAAATGCCTCACCCTGCTGACCTCACGAGAGGAGAGGCATGGCAAGTGAACTAAAACTCTGCTCAAAAATTTCTACTCACTGAAAAGTCTCTTATTCAAACAGTAAAAGGGAAGCATATCCCAGGTGGAGATAAAATCTATGATCTGTTTTCCCAGGATGAAAATAAAATAATTTTAAAAGAAGTAAATAGATTTGCAATAAAATAAGATAAATGCAAACAATAAAAAGAAAATCTGGTCTGTGTTCTTGTTCATTAAAAACTCATGGCACTTCAGAAATACACAGAAGCCAGAGCATGACAGCACAGTCCATTTGTGTCAACAAAGCTATCTGATTCATGCTATCTGAGAGTCACTTAGATTAGCTCATTTAGTTTAGAAAGATTTATTCAAAAAGTCAATTAACAATCTTCGGAAAATTATTTGAAACCCTTTCTCTTCTAAATGTCTCCATCCATCGACGTCTGGTTATACTTTGCATATTGGCATATGTTTATTGCACTAGACTCAGAATAAACTCTCATACAGTGCCAGATGGCCTGATGATTAGGTCACGCATTAGAGATACAGGTACTACTCTCTTAAGAGAATGAATATGTGTTTTACATTTGTCACAAGCTGGTATAAAGCTACACTATTTGTAGTGATGCTGGTGTTGTCCTCCATACTCTTACACCTCTGTGTCACCATGACATATATACTAATAAGCATGCTTGTGGCTTAGCAATGATTAGCTCTAGACAACATTGGAATTGTGTCCTTACGTCCTCCAGTAAGTACTGAGCTGAGTCTACTGTATATATTAGCTGTAGCACAAAGTATCATCATCAGACTGAGCCCAACAAGAAAGAGAAGTGAACAGGCATCTAATCCGTAGAGTATGAAAGTTAAGCCCAAGTGCCATTCACTGTAGATACTTCCGTGACCACGTGGCAACATTGTGGAGTCTTTCAGGTTTTAGGTTTTGAATTTCTATGCTTGGAATGTGTCATTCCAATAACTAAACCTCAGCTCAGTCCTTTCACTTAACCTGGCTGTTGAAATTAACTGAGAGAGAAAAACCCAGTTTATCAGTTTTAGAAGTTGCTAATTAAGAAGGGCACTAGGGTAACTTGGGTGGGCATAAACCACAAATGTATATCAACTATTACTATGTGAATAACACTTTGCTCTTCAAGCTAATTAGAAAATGAGCATCTAAAGATGAAATTGTCTCAAACTTTATGACTACAGTATTTGAAAGTTTATAGTCCTTTTGTGCTACACCAGGACTCTGATCTTTCTGTGTCTTTAGTCAGTTTTACAAGCAACTGATGAGATGTCAGTATTTGTCAACTCAGAAATAAATTGCTTCTTGACATTGGAGTTTTCTCATTGATTAAATCGTCATGGTGTATTCACAGCCTAAATACTGCCTTCTGGTCACTCTCCTCTTCTTGTGTGGAAAATGACCTTTATCAATAATTGCATGCCCTAGATGTGTCAAAATGAGGAGGAAGCAGCAATCTGAAGTAATAACACTGTAGGGACTATTTGTCCCTTCATTATCTTGTAAACCCAGCATGAAGGGTGTGGGAGAAGAAGTACCTGACATATTTAAGGTGCATTTAGGGAATTTTATGTCTACTTTGTATTCTGCTTTAGAATATTTTAATGATTATCTAGTATAGCTTTTAAGGATAAGTACGTGCTGAGGTGTAGTTACTTTTTTGAGCCACAGGTCCAATCACTGCAAGAGTAGGTTTAGTTTTTTAAATACCTTTTTGTTCCTGTTTGTGAGGCTATCAAAGAGTTATGGGTAATTTACCATTTTAGGACTGCTATATTTTATACCAGTATGGAAACATCCCTAAGTGTCATTATTCTGGGTGGGAATTTCAGGAGCATGGTGTATTCTGGTTGTACTGTGTCATGTTCCAATTTATCATCTGTGCTGTAGGACTTAAATGAGATGTCACTGAAATGATACAAAAGCTCTTCCTGTACCTTACTAAATTGTCTAAAGTCAGAACTGAGTCAAACTTCAGAACTAATAATTCTTCTCTGAAAATAGTTAATCTGATGCAATTAAAGGCTTTCCTTGCAACTCATAGTGACTTAACAGAAACTTATCAAAAGAAAGCAGATGGGTAGATTGGAAAGCTTACATGGATGCCTGTTTTTCTGTCAATTCACGTACCAGTCAAATAACTGACATGTCATCTCCCTGGCTCTCCGAAACCCCACCTGTTTGGGGTGTATGCTGCCCAAGTGCCTGGGAGCTCTGGCTAACTTCTAGCACAACTGATAGGGTACAAGAATGCCACAGTGGCACAGATAGCATAGGCTACACGGTTTCCTTGTCAGACTGCTTCTTGGCTATTTTTCTGGATCTCTGCCCAGAAAACAAGCACGGTCCCAGTTCCCCAAGGTAGTTGAGCAGACCTAGACTACTGGCCCACAAATGATAGAAAATATGTACTCTGCCTTCTCTGAAACATTTTTTTCTCAAAATATTATTTTTACAATAAATTCACCTTTTGCATTTGTTCTGATTCATAAGGTAAAAAATGCTCTAAATTCTAACATCTCAACAGCATTAAAATCCCAATTCCAGAGTCAAATGACATTTCAAAGAATAAATTAATTGTTTGCAAGAGGCAAAAGCTAGAATCAAAGAAGCTATCAAATACAGATGAAAATTAAAAGCATTTTTATTTAGGAATGAAAATTGGAACGTGGAGGAAAAAGATTTGTAAGTTACTGCAGAGTAGTGGTAACTGCATACTGAAAGTTCACAGGTTTTACATGTTACGGCTTCTCCAGAAGACAATACAGCTACTCCTTAGCAGAATTTTGGATGCAGCTATGAAGCAGAAATATATTTACTAGATACAAGTTCTATTTCCTGTAGTCTCTTTTTATCTCTTCTTGTCTCATATATCTCTTCTTGTCTCATAACCAAGCAATATATGAGATCCAATTACCTCAGCCTAATGTTGCATGGCTGCATTGGGGGATCTGTAGTTGGTTTGTGCATTCCTGTAGCTTCGCTCTTCCTATCTTTCAGTGGATAGCAAATTCTTACATATAAATAACACAGAGATTCTGTTAAAAGAACTTTTCAGATAGAATTTTAATCCCTCATCTGTGGTTCTGTAACCTGTGTATGGATACAAACAGATTTTTTTTTTCATCTTCTGTTTAGAATATACCACTAATTCCTGAAGTTTATATGACTGTATATGGATATTGGTTTGCACAAGTAAACATACAGCTAAATGAAGTGTGTGTTATGTTAATAGAATCAGATTGATAAATGCTTTTTAAAACATCCAAGAACAGTGTGTTCATACACATATGGTGTCTCTGCTTGCACATACCACAGACACAAATACACATAGCACTGTCATATGTCAAACACCAACAAAGTAATGATTTCTGTACTTTTAGAAATCTTAACCAGTCTGAATGTTTAATTCTCAGAAAACAATGTAGGTCACAGAATGTTTTAAGAATTTACCTCACTCAGTATCCAAGACAGAAAAAACCCCTCCAGCTTATTTTGTGGTATCATCTGCTTGAAATATATACAGCGAAAGTAGTAACAATATACAGAACATGTCCCTAAACCCTACTGTTTATCTGTGTAATTTAAAAGAATAAATGAAATACGTCATAAACCGACTGAATGACAAAAGATATTACAGTGTGTTTATATTTTGCCAATCTTCTGACTGCTGGCTAAATTTGTTAACAAATTTGCTTCTTGTAAATGAAATTTTTGGTGATAAAAAAACAATTAAAAATATTTGATTAGTTGTCCACTAATGGAGGAAAAGCAGGCAATTGAGTACAAATGACAAGGGCACTTCTATTATGTTAGAGTGAACTCGAATACTACTGTTCACGTTACCTCTTTTGTCTATGTGGCATATAGATTAATTAATTCAGTTTCCATCTGTGTGAAGTGAAGGAGTTATACTGATGATGAAAATTTAACATAGTGTGGTGGATAAAGCCTCTTAGAGCTTTTCCTTTTCACCTGCATGCTGTTTTCTGATCCAGATCTGGCTCCCATGGATGACAGTACAACATACATTGTTTCCAGATTTTACTACTTGGTGATATATGTGCCCTTTTAACCTTAACCAATACTTGGTGGGAGGAGGTGATATGGGGTGGGGCAATTTAGTACTGTTTGTTCCAAGGCTACCACCACCTCAAGGACTCAAACCTGCTGGGCTGATAGAATGGTTTAATCCTATCAGGGAACAAAAGACCACCATGATTAGCCCAAGTACCAAAGACCTGAGGGTTGCCAAAGGGAAGGGAGAGCTTAATTGCCACTTAAGGTCCAGGACAAAACAGAGTAGGCTACTCAGCTTAGGGAAGAAAGCAGAAAATAATTTAATGCAATACCAACTAAAACATAACCATAAACCCCCAAAACATAACCAAAATAAAACAACACAGAGTGGTACAATGATGAAGAGTCCGACCAGCCCTTTAAGATCACCTTCTCCTCACTCCTCCCTTCTTCCGGGGCTCAGAGCCCTGATCCCTATGTTTTTACCTCCTCTCCCACTGAACGGCCCAGAGGGGCAGGGAATGGGGGTTTCAGTCAGTCTATTCCTGATGGCTTCCTCCATTTGTCTCTCCTCAGGGCAAGTGGGCTGCGCATCAGTCCTCCCTGCACCTCTGTGGGGTACCTCACACACACGGTAACCCTACACAGACTGCTCCAACATGCATTTATCCCAAAAGCTGCAGCTCCTCTCTGCCTCTCGTGTGGGTCTGCTCTGCGGCGTGAAGACTCTCCAGCATGGCCGCCTCCTCACACAGTCTCTCGCTCATCCAGGTGCACCCACATGGAGCTGCTGATGGCTCAGTCTTGTTATTGCCCTGTATGGGTTGTAGGGGTACAGCCTGCAGAAGAGTCTCTGGTCTGGTGCTCCTTCTTCCTTCCTCCTTCTCTGACTGTGGGGTCTGCAGTGGTCACCTCCATCTTGTATCACTCCTACACCCCCTGCCAAGCACTTCAAATTCCCATCCCTAAATAGTGATGGCAGAGGCACCAGATTGGCCCAGCCGGGCTGTAGGTGGGTCTGAACCCAGGAGCCAAGGAAGAGTCCAAAAACTCTTCACTGGGTCTTCACTGCAACTTGCTCCTCCTGTTACCAAGCAAAACCATGACATATGGCTTGTGAAAAGTTAATCTTGACTATCTCATATCAGGGACTGAAGCTCAGAGATCCGTTGACCTGGAAGACAAGACAGTGAAACACTGGTTCTGGGAAACAGATGCATCAGGATTATGGAAAAAGAAGAAGGGGACAGGACTGTGAGCTACTAGGTGCAATTACCATCTGGATCCTGAAGACTTTAAGTTGCCTGGCTCCACAGTACCTCTAAGGAGAAGCAGGACCTGGCTGGCTGTGTACACTCCTGCATAGGTTAGCAAAACCATTGTGAGTAGCAGGAATTTATCTGTAATTTAGATGCAGTTCATAGTGGGTTTAGTTTAAAATGTGTGATTTTACGGTGAAAGTGATATTTTCTTTCCTGCCTTTCTGAATGTTGCTGGTACAGCACTTTCTTTTCCCGAGTGGCCAACATCTATGTGTGAAGTCAGGTAGAGCCCTGTATAAGAAGTACACTAGATTTATTATTCCTGTCATCGTTGGATGGATTTAAATAAACAATGTATAGGTGACATAAACAGAATTAGAGCAGAAATTCTAGAATGACTATAACTGTGGAAAGGTACCAGCACTGGGGACATAAAATCAAGTGATTGCCTCTGTCAATTATATCTGAGCCCACAACTTAAAAGAACAGTCTTTGGCACCTACTGGCTGTGATGGGTAGGCAGAAAAGGGTGCTGCATTAGTAAGGACAGAGAGAAAATAATCATTTATATGCATGCAGATCTAGATGTTTTCATTCTGTGTATCTGATATTATGAGAAAGAGGTCTATAATGCCAAACTAAACTACCTTATTTGGGATTGGCCAATCCCCTCCCATAAAGGGGTTACTCTGTGGTTCTCTCCAGTCAAAACCTATAGAAAGAGAAGCAAAGAGCAACCATTGCTGTGCAATGACTGCAATATAAATGCTGAATGGATCTACTATATATGTCTTTTAGGAAGCAAGTAGGAAGCAGAAAAATCCAAGTTAGAGTTGCACTGTTGAAACATACAGTATCACAGGATGATACTTGTGCAGTAATAACATTTTGTCCAGTAAAGCAGAGTGGCCACAACTTTTTACTCCAGAAGGTCTCAAGACTTTGGAATATATGCTTTGTTGAAGTGGCTGGTTGTCTGGGAAACTGTAATGTGTTCAGCACAACTAAGATAGTAACGATATAGCCTAAGTCTTCTAGGAAGAATGTCAAAATAATAAGGGGCTTCTGCAAGCAGAACATCCAGCATAGCTGGTCTGTCCATTGAGGCCATTCTGTTCATGATGATCTGATCTGACTAGCTTTCTACTGAGAAGACTGTAGTCGTGACCTTGATCACTCTGCAAAAAGTACTATCACAGTAGTTCTGTACTCCTGACAGAGTTCAGACAACTATCCACGTAAATGTGAACTGCAGCAGAAAACCAAGTCCACATTACCAGAAAGAGTAGCTCTGCACACCTTGTACAGTGACAAAATTACCCACACAAGCAACATTCTAACTACTCAGGGATGCATTTGAGGATCACAACGTTTATAGAGTAGATGTTGCCAGTAGATGTTGGACTTGATTGTTATTCAGGAGGAAGTTTTAAAGGACATAAATCCCCCACTTATGCAGGATATGGCTAGATCTGATCCAGTCATCGGTTTACTTGTATTTAGCTCAGATAAAATTAAACAAGAAGAAAGCTATCAAGCCTTGTCAGGGGAAAAAAAAAGATAAAAAAAAAAAAAAGTAAGGAAAAAAAAAACCAAAAAAAAATTAATTGGTACACAGTGATATAATTGGGGGAAAGAAGAGAGGAAAAAAACCCACCGTTTACTTGAAAGTAACAGTCATCTAACTTAGATATCATGAAGAAAAAATACATTTACTGGAATTATTAGAGGTTATATGTAAAGGTCAAATTAAGTCTAATCTTCTGAAGCTTTCTGTGTTCACTTCTGTTGCAAATGTAGTGTTTATTCAGCTTTTAAATGAAGATAGTGTATTATCCTTGAAGCATTATTAAATTAAGTGGCACTTTGAGACTCCCGTAGAAAAGATCTGTAAATATTTTACATGAATTTTGTGGCAGATGGATGTAACACATGCTAGTCTTATTTATCAATTGGACATGGAACTACTAAAATTAGCTAACATTTTCTTTAGTAGTAAATTGTATTGTATGACACAAGTTCTAGCTTTAGCTCTATGCGTATTACTTACAAGAAATGTGAATTTACTAAATCCTGTCGTCTAATCCTCAGAAAATTGAATAGAACTTTCATACCAGTCGTTTGTTGCTAGAAGTCATTAATGGGAGTCTTAAAAGACTAAAACATTTTCTTACTGAAATGCACATATATTACATATAGACTACACATGAAACACTGCTTCAAATACATTTGATAGTCCTCTTTCAGAAAAATACATGCACTGGAGTTCTGTGACTGAGGAATACTTAAAAATATTTGTGTTCTTATCTGCGCTGCTGCAATTTGGCAACTGCTCTAGAAGTAATGCTTTAAAAATTACATGCAAGTAATTCATTGTTTCTTTGGGTACATTTTAATATATTCCAGGGATTCTGATTAATCTTCATGCCTATTAACAAATATTTTATTAAATACAAATGCTGCATTAGCAACAATGTGCTTTTACTACATGTATACTTCAAGCATAGAAGAGCTAAACTTTTTCAGTGCCATCTCCAGGTTCAACACTATTGATTCAGTAGGTTATTATTTTTAATAGAGGCTAAGAATAATACTTGTTTTCAAACAGGACACTGTTCCTCAGCCTTCTATTTGTAATCCAGTATGTCATTATTACATCATTTTCTAAATGCCACTATTTTCCTCCTTTGGTTTCCAAATCCCTGAATCCTATAATAAATGAAACAAGACACATTTGTTAGAAATTATCTTTACAGGAATAAGCTCTGGTTCTGGAATATTTCAGAACAGTTTCTTCTTTTTTTCTTATTTGTATAGAACAATTCTATGATTCTTTGTATCATACCTGAACCAATTCTAATCTCATCTTTATCAAGATTCAGATAAATATAACTTCTAATATTTTGCTTAAGAGTGAATTTATTTTCCTTTTCAGATGGTCATACACCAGCTTGGAGTAAGAAAACTTTTTAAAACAATTAATGGCTACTTCCAGAGGATATATTGAACAGATTTCAATATCTCTTGTCATACTAACATAAGAAAGAAGGTAAAAAAGGGAAAGGTGGTTTTCTAATGGAGAGTAAGCAAAATAAACAAAATAACAAGCAAAATAACAATGACAATAACAAAAATTATAATGATAATATAAACCAAAACTTTAAAGATGTGAAGTTAACACTTGAGTTAACTTCACTTGAGCTAATATGATCAAGTAAATTTTTAGGCTGCATTTAGCTTATGGAATGTAAGTTGCCCACTCCTATCTACTGCTAAAGAGATGATTCAATTTTTTCATGAAAAAGTCTCTCTTGATATATGGGTCTTCCACTTTGCAGTGACTTGTTCCCGAGGAAGTCTAGCATAAAGTCTCATGTGGATTTTTTGTTTCCTGTGCAGAAGGCACTGTTTCCTCTGAGCAATGAAAATCTTTCAAATCACCCTCATAACGGGAAAACTTTGAGAGTTGGAAGGATTGTGATTTGATGGTATGGTAAAATTTAGATGACAAGTTTAGTCACAACAAATGGCATAAGTCCCTTCCTTATATTATCTTTGAGTTTTCTTGCTCATGGGGCTATGCCATATGACTATTTCTGTTACACCTTTGTGACGCATGTTCCCTACTCTTACCATCATGCTGACAGTTATCATTGCTGAAAATCATGTAGGACAGTATCTGTGAATAAGAAATTAGCTGATATTATGGTAACTAAAGAAAAGAAAATTTTCTCTTCCTGCCTGGGAAAAATAGAAGCATTTAATTGAACTGACAGCTGCAGTTTTCACCTAACTTTTACTACTTTAAGTCAATAAAGTGATAAAATGTTGTGCAGAATCATGTTGTATATCTATTAAAAATGTCTTTCAATCATGTACTTTCAATAAAGTATATCTACAAACAGAAAAATATTAAAAAGTCATATGGGTTGAGAAAGCAACTGCTCACACTGAGCAGAATTAAGATTTTCTAAAAATAAAATAAAAACACCCTCTATCTGAGATTCCGAACAGGAACACTATGCTATACTAACAGTTTTGAAGACAGAGGGGAAATCTGTAGTGGCTTAACAGTGAGACCTTTGGCTTCTAACTGTGCCAGTTAAAACAGAAGAGGCAAGCGTCCTTTTATCACTAGTACGCATTGGCATAAAAAGTGAAACCAGCTGATTTAAGGCTCTGCTGGATACTCAACAATGCACATCACAACTGTAAGTACATATGATATCCCAGAGGCAAGATCTTAAGAACAGCTTAGTGCAACTCATAAAACATAAGTGGATGGCATATCTGGAAGGCATGCTCCTGTAAAATGCAACACAGGAGGATATTTATTGATCTCTAATTTGTTTTAGTCACCATAATTACTTCAGTGTTGTATTACCCTATTTCATCTTTGAAGAACATGCCATAGTCTGACTCTTATTTTTGCTAACGTCCCTTTACTCTATTGTGACCATAAAAATGGACCTTCAAAGTAGGTGTGGATATAATTCACCATAAAGGATCATTACAACTTCAAATTCAGAAACACAGAGCAGTAGTGATGTAATTTTTTTTCTAGAAGGACAAAGATACTGAGATTTAACAGAACAGATTGAATTTGCCTGCTCCTTGAGAAAAATCATACAGAAATGGAGTATTTTCATTCACAGCTGACAAATGATTTGGAGTTACAGTACCTGATTGTTGAACAAGAGTAACTGATCTTATCTGGTCTGCCATTTCTTATCATTTATCATTTGGTTCATCCATGGCCATTGCATTTTGTATAGTTTCTGAACTAAAAACATTTCTATAAATGCAGGCTGATATTTAGAGTATCTACTACAACTTGGGAAAATATCCGTAAAAGGTAAACATCTGTTTTCTGTCATCATATGCATCACAATGATGTAATTAATGTTGTCATGCAATACTTCATAGAATCACTGTGTTTAAAGTATAATTCATGAGAATAAAAGACTTATTAATCTTTCATTCTGATTCATCAGGTATATGAGCTAATGCCTGTTTTTATAGCACAAAATTATAACACCCACGCCCCCACCTCCCCAATTAAGAGTAAAGCACTTTTTAGAAAAGTTTTGATTAACATACCTATTAGATTGAACAATAAGAGAGTTTTAAATATAAACTTGAAAATGGTCAGTTAAACTCATTTTTTTCCCTATGGTACCTTTATCCTTTAAAATTGGTCAAAACCTTTCATTGATGATGCAACCTGTTAAGATTATACCCCTGCATTTTGAATGTAAAATAAAAATGCACATTTATACATTTTTGATAACATAATGTTAGCAAATATTTTTCAATACTTCTGTACCTGTCTGTCTGTCTGTATTGTTCTCATTAATATCTGAGCATTTGGAAGTTATGATGTGGAAACTTTGGACACTACAATTCAGTACGGTCTGAAAAAATTTTTAAAAGCTTTCCTATTTCTGTCTTTACAGGTTAATTTATACAAAATACATGAAATAAATATTCCTTGGTTGTGTCAAGTTGTGCTAATATTATAAACACTTTACAGCACTTTGGGGGCCTGTGGGTATCCAAAACTAAAGCAGAAGGTCTAAATAATTGATAAAACATCAAAATACTGAAAATGCTCTACTCTAGCCTAATGGTAGATAGTGGATTGAAAGGTCACTGAATTGAAGATAAGACAGAATTAAATGAATATAAATTAACTTCATGATGCTGAAAAGCAGCTTGATTATCAAGATTGTGAGACACAATTCTGACCAGAAGCTATGTAATGAAGATTAATAGAAGTGGCAGTCTTGAGTCCTGCTTTTTGAAGTCTGAAACATAAGGTGACATTTGACAGTTGAATAATTAAAAAATTATATTATTTGGATCGAGAAGAAATGCATTTAAATCTTCAGTTTCCTATTCAAGATTTTAAGAGGTAATCTAAAAATAGTCTGTCATTAAAGAATTGTTTTATATCTTTCTTTCTATTTTTACACTGATGGATATTTTTTACAAGACTCACAGGTGCAAGAAATAAAACTAAGTCCAGCTGTCTCCTTTCAAAGTTCTTTTTGTTTCTGTGCTGTTTTTGACTAATAGAGATCTGCAGGAAAATTGTTACTGCATTGTACAATGACTAGAGCTTTTTTCTTTTTTTCCCTCTCTGTTACCTACATGTTTTAGATTAAATAGTCAAGTATCTGTTTTACTTGGATTATGCAAGAAATAGTGTTAAAGTAGGCTTGGGCCGATCAAATAACCTGTGGCCATAAAGCTTAAAGCCTCTGATGCTTGTTTCTTGAGTGACTGGATATGTTCTGGTAATTTGATTGGAGGATTTGTTGTCAGTGGGAATGTTTGTAGTCGCCTCTAGGTAAGTGTTAAAATGTATGCTCTTGTTATTAAATAGGAGCTAGTTTAAAATGTCAAGGTTTTGGCAGACTGGCAGGAGGAAAATCTTTATATTGTGATGCCTTTAAAATAGCTAGAGGCTGAGACAGAAACTATTCCAAGTGACTTTGATAGAAACTCAGGAGAATGAATTAGGGCAATTTTTGCTCTCATTTACACCAACATAAATCTGGAGTGACTCTACTGAAATAGATAGCTAATCCTGACCATAACCAAAAGTAATTTCTTCCTTTTATTATTATTATAATTAGAAAATAAGTAATAATAATTGTTGTAAGTTATTATTTTGTGGCTTTATGAATTTTACTCAGGGCTTCCCTTTGGAGTAGAATTTATTGATAATCTGCATGTAGCTCCTTTAAACTTCTTTCTTTCACCTGGCCACTTTTTCCTTCAGCCCTACAGCTAATTTCTTTGTGATGTCAAACTGGATTTCATTGTTCTAAGGCAACACCGAGAAACCAGCTGACGTATCCCTTTCACCCAGACTGGGCTAGAAGGCAATCTGTAAAGACGGCTGTTTGTGCATATGACTTAAGGGTATGATCCAGTCCCATGTTGTTGTTCTGGTTATGCAATGTTCACTATCTAGTTTGCACAATGCATAAGAGACATGACACCTGCCCCAAGCACTTTACAATCTAAAATTAGAGATGCTGCAGTGCGTAAAAAGTAATGATTTTTGCTGCAGTTTAGGAGATGGTGGGCTTGTAAAAAAAAAAAAAAAAAAACAGTAAAGAAGAAGTTATTATAATATTTGCATGAATTTTCAACTTCCAGACCTGTTGTAGTTATAGGTATTTTGTTAGCTAGTCAAAAGATTTCCAATAGCTAAGATAAATTGTCTGGACTAGAGATTGTGGATGCAAATTAAAGAGCACAAGAGGACACTAGAACTAGATACCAGTGAGAAGTACAACTTATCAGCAGCATTAGATCATTTTAATTACTGTAGAGGACATGATATAGTTTTAACTGTCTTAGCATTAGCATGATGATTAATTTAGAAAGGACAGTAAAATATCTGGAAAGATTTTCCAAGGGAGTACCTTGCATTAAACCGGATATAATTAAAACTGTGGTCAGTGGGATTTTTCAATTGGTGCTCCATTAAAAAAATACTCTTTAGCGCATTCCAAACTTTACATAGCAATTTTAATTGGTTTGCTAGAAATAGCAGAGGAAGATGGATAAAAGATCTACATTTTTAGTGTTTAAAATTGAAACAGTAATTACATTTATGCCAATAGTAAAGTTTAACTGACTGATATTTGCACAATTCTTTGGAAATATAAATCAGTGGTGTGTTTTTGTACAGAGGAGTATTATGAGCATGTCCTCCCTTCAGGAAGTATTTGCTTGGTTCTTTAGTTAGAGTTAAAAGAAGTCTAAAAAAAGATGAGAACTCCTCTGTCAACTGTTAAGATAGCATGAAGTCTTAGTTCATGTGTTGATAAACTCTGAACATGTGAAAGGAGTGAGGATCAGCACAGCAGGAGAATAAACTGAACAGTTTGCTTTTTAGCCTTCAGTTCAGATTCACCAACAGTCTGTTTTATCTATTATGACTACTCTTTACTATGGAAGATTACCTCTGTTCTGAGATCAAACTGCAAATCTCCAGGTCAATTCAGTTGCAGGCTATTTTGGAAAAGTTGAAATAAGACATTGTCCATTGTAACCAGGACTAGTATTGTTTACTCAGTTTACCAAAAGTAATATATCTGCCAAAGCCAAATAGAAAGTAAGTGATTTTGTAAGCTCTATTTTTATTTTTATTAATTCGAATATTGAATTTTCAGTAACTTCCTTTCCTGTAGAGCTTAAGTTCTGGGTGATAGTAAGAGGATTTTTATAATATACAAATTAATCTATTATCTTTTTTTTTTAAGGATATATATATATATATATAGTTACGAAAAAGCAGTAACTTCTGTCTAGCTAGTGGGGATACTGTAGGAATACATGACATAATGGTGTCACTGGGTTAAGCAAGTATTGGTGGAAAAGGACTGAAAGACTTTGAAGCATGAGGAAATATATTCAGGTCTTATAAAGAATCCTTATGTTTTCCTTTTTTTTTGAATCAGAAATGAAGATCTCTCTGCTTCCTTGCCATTGCTTCTCCAATTAGAGACTGCATGTGTAACTTGGAGATATGTCTAATTTAAACTTATAAAATCTTCATCTTCTGAAAGCTCCATGATCTTCATTTGAGTTCTGGGTAGTACATAAGCAGCCTTAACCAGTCTCTCATCAACTGTACAGCTACTTATTTATTTATTACGCTTTCATTTCTGTTGCTTTTTGTAAGGTTTGGTTTTTAACTACTGTCTAACTAGAATAAACAACTATGCAAATGAAAAATTAGATCCTTCAACACTTCAGAGAACTGCTACACATTTAATTGCTACAAGAAACTACAAAGAATCAGTTAATTCCAGAATAGTTCAACATCTGCTAACAAATTTAAAGAAGATACAGAATTTATTGTAGATCTGTAAATACTCTACAACTTGGCAGGTGGTATTTTTATGAAGCAGAAAACAAAACAGAAAAAAGATGAGCCTAATTTTCCTGGGTAAGGGACATTGCTGCAGTATGTGGATATATATATCTATATATATATAATTACCTGATATGCTTGGGAAGATTTTGTTGTTGCTGTGATACTTTTTTTAAGTTTTTATTACAACTTTAGAGCTCATTTCCTTTGGTGTTACATATGGAATTATCTGTGCTAAATTTCCTATCTCAGCAACTCAGGTATCACATTTCTGACACACTGCAGAAAGCATCAGGCCATTTATTTCCATTGGACGTTATAAAGGGTGTTACGGTCACAGCAGAGCCTGAGGAAAGAGCAAGAGATCTCATGGAAGGCTGCTGATCTCTACGAAGTTCAGTGTATGTGGCAAAGAACAACATATGAAATCTTTACTCTGAAGTGTCATCTGAGTTGGCACAACTGTCAGATGACAGGTAGTTGCATATTGTGTACAAATAGCTGAAAGACATAACTAACTGCAAAGCAGGGTCACTTGGGACCGCAGATGGTAATTCCAGAAACAGGTCATTTATAAGGTCATTTATAAGGAAGTACTTTTAACTTTAGATTAGCAGATTGCTTTCATCTTATGAAGGTTGAGACAAATAGTCTTTGAAGTCTGAAACAAAAATTAAAAATTTTCAAATATTAAAAAATATATTACAGTATTTTTGTAATACCTGATCTAGTAAAACCTTAAGAATGTGACTGCTTTTATGTTGAGGCTGAATTGTTTTCTCCAGTGAAAGAGTATTGCTAGTGACTATGGACAGATGTCTTCCATTTTCTAGGAATATAAATTATTTACCAGTGTTATACCTCTCTATGCGAATGATTGATACTGAGTCATTGGCAAGATGTAGTGTGAAAACAGGCAAAGTTATCAGTGGTCTATCACAGAAAAAAAAAAGAAAAGAAAAGGGTAAAGAGTACTTGTCTTGCCCATTTGCCTCTTTCTGAATTTATTGGCATTACGCAGAAAGGGAAGGAGGATGGAAATGCAGTGACTGAGAGCAGTTATAGGCAGTGTGCAGCCCTTTATTAACCTCAAGAGGACTCTGAAGAACCACTGGGGAAATAAAAGGACCAATGGCATGAAAATAAAATGGCAGCTTCAATTTATGAATTGTTAGGGATTTTTGGTCTGCTTACTTTTGCCTTCTACTCTATGACATCTACAGAAAAGTCATTTCAAGACAAATCTCTATGTTAATCTGAACAAATCTCTGTGTTAATCTGAATCAAACTGAATATGAAAGTCTTGAAAATGAAAAGTATTTTTTTAAAACAAGAGAAAGGAGAATTTGATCTCAATTACTGTTCACGTTTGACAATGTATTTTTTCTTAATTATGGTCAGCAGCAGAGGTAAAACATTGATTTGAGCACATATCACAATTAAGATTATTTATTTTTAATTTTAACCAACTAGCTAAATAATTATTAGCCAGCTCTTTGGCTATATACCCCTATTAAAAGACAAGACTAATTAAATCCTATGCAGTAGGGCTCTTATAAGATCATTTTTTTTTAACTATTGGTTCCATTTATTCTCTACATTTTCTCGTTGTGCACATGGAACATTTTTCCATTGTCCTCTGAAGTCTCCAAACAAATTTTCAATAATGCTACTGTCATTTCAATACGAGACAAACTCCCTAATGATATTCCCTTTATTCCTTTCAAAGTGATTTGTCTTTATGAGAAAGTAAATAAAACAGTCTACATTGGAATACTTTGTGCTTACTTAGTCCTGCTTCCTAAAATGTGAGAGGATGAGATACTTTCAGCTTATATATCAAAATGCACTGACAAAAAAAGGGTCAACAGAGTGCCAATGCATATTCTCTTTGTTAGGCTCTAAAATTAAATTACATTAAAGATATCATGGATTTGTCTTGGGGGAAATACTGAACTTTATACATTTATAACTACTAACATTGTTATTTAGAGTAATCAATGGCCTACCAAGATTTCAAGAGAATTTCCATACTTCTTTTTCCTAAGAATTTATTTTTTAGTACTGCAACAAAAAAAAGTTCTAGTTAAACAAAACAAAACAATGACTCAAATTAGAGACTTGTCAATCCCAGGAGTAGTATTTGTACCTAAAATATTACAGAAATAATGATACCATTATTGATCGATTGTGGGTGGAACATTATCAGAGATGGGATTTTTTTAAACTGAGTTTCTAGTATACTATACCAAGGAAGAATTCCCTGAGTGCGCACAATTCTAATGGCAAAGCTCTACTATGGACTTGTATTACTATAGGGGTGAGCACGTATGCATATTTATATTACAAAAAATCAGTTCAAATACAGCAAGCAAGCAAAATCTCTGCAGTTAGTGAAAACTATTTTATAGTTTGAACTACTTTGTCTTCACACTTCTAATGAAAACAGCAATGCTTGCAGAATGTAGGCCCACTCTTCTCCAGTGTGTTTATCCAGCTTTCAACTTTTGTCGCATACAATTTTAGACCAATGCTGATGTTTTTAGGTTTTAGAAAAGTTTGATGACATATTGTAACTGCAACGATTTGAAACTGATCTCACAAGTAATTCTAGTTGACATCCCTCACCACTGCAGGATCTAAAGTTTCTTTCTGTTACAAGGGAAAATGGTAAGCAACATTTAACCTTGATGCTAATCTGTGCCACCATATTGAGTGTACTGAAAGGAACTTAAAGCCTTTTGCTGACATTGTATATAGTCATTTAAACGTAAATCACCCACATCAGAGTAGTAAAAGAGAAGATACTTACACAACATATATTCTCAGAAAAAATCCTTTAATAGCTGTACACGTATACAGAGAAAAATACATTTCTAGAGAAACTTGGTTTTTTGTAAGGAAGAGAGGTACCTGATAGGAGAAAAAAAACGAGAGAGAGACACAACACAGAGTATTGAATTGTCAGATAACACCATAAATAAAGTCCAGAAATTAAAATATTTTTCTATATTCAAACACAATTTAAGTGTTTCTTCTTTGTTCAGATTAACATAGGTTTAAGTTGCATAATAAGACATGAGTGTGCAAAATTATTATGAATTTCTTCAAATACTATTCTCATAGATACTTGGATTTGCAGATTTTAACATGTACAACCTTGCTTATGAGAATGTGCAGTGGATTTAGTATTTATTTTATGTAATTTATTATTATGGTCACTAAGAAATAAAAGACCAAATTGATCCCTTTTAGTCATTATAGTATAATTTTCATGTTATGTTGATATATTTAGCTAAGCACACAAAAAATGAAAGTTTCAAGTCTTGCAGTGTAGCAGATTTCATTTATCAGCTTTATATTAGGAAAATTGTCTTCCACGAAACAATAACAATAAAGCCTTTATACACTGGATGAAGAATATTTTTTACCATTAAAAACTTACATTAACTTCTATTGAGTATCATCAAACTTTTAAAAAAATATTATTTTTCTACACATTTTTTCAATACCATTTTTCCAATACCAATTTTACCATAAAATGCGGCAAAAGTTTCATCTTTTACACTGGTTAGGAATAATTTCCTTAAATTTAAAAAACTTACTTTCACATTTAAGCTATGTATTGTACAGGATGACAGGAAAAACAATTTTAGAATGATACTTAGCTCCTTGTAGTGCATAAATTTAATAAATATTTATAAAGCAAATTGTCATCAAAAAAACATTAAAACTTGGTTGAAAATTTTTTTCTATAAAATCTTCTATAACATAGAACCTCAAGACCTGCAAAAACTTTCAGATAATACACTGGCAGCTATATTCTGATAAAAAGAGATAGAGTTTGTCTCTTATCATACTTTTAGCTGAATACTGAATTAGGATAAAACCACAAATAACCTCTGGCAGTACATAGTGCCACTGCAGTTTCCCGTTGTATCACAAAGATGTGGGTTATATTTTGCATAAGAATTACTCGAGGCCTTTTTCTCATCTGGAAATCAGAAACTAAGTATGTCAGTATAGTGGTCGCCCATATACAGTGTCAGGCTTTCTGGGATGGACCTTTTTTGTTCCCCTCAGAACAATTTTTGTTCTGTGGCTCTGTAAGTAAATCATAAATAACATATTTCAGATCTTGTATTTTTACTGCTAATACTGTAGAGCTTTCCGACTTAGCAGACTCTGCACATTTGGACACGATCCTGAGCAAGAAGAAAACATCAACTGAATCTTAGAGGACAATCAGTGGTGAGTACAAAAGGCATTGTTTGAGATGTCCTCTCTTCTTCCTTTTTTCTTTTCTTTGCTAAAAGCTCAGACTTCACGTGCTCAACTTGGGGCAAGGGGGCAGGACTCTCATCACGTGAGGGAGGAGGGAATGATGGTACTGTGTCAGGATGCTTTAGATAGTCCTCATATCTCTTACTTCCAACACAGGAAGGAGTTAACAGAGACAATAGCTTTGACACAAATTTTGCAGAGCCTAAAGGTGTAAGTGAAGCACAGCCTTCCAGTTTAGACTCAAACCCAGCAGCATTAGGCTATTTGTATGCATGTGTAAGACAACATAGTCAAAGAGCATGGGTGATTGTTTCAGATGGTTAATATTTTTAAGGAATCCAAATAGGTACTGATAACTTATCTAGCGTTGATAGATTTACAATACTTTTGAATGCTCTGTTGAATGAGTCTTGTGAAAAGTACATGGCTAAAGCACAGCTTCAACATCTGAAGAAAACATTCACATGCAAGACACAATGTTCTTTGCTATGATCACTAGTGCCTATGGCTAAGTAAAAGTCAAAATCTGTGATATAAAATATCATAAAGAGAAAATGGAACTACCCATGAAAGCAAATTTATGCATGAAAATAAAAAATCCAAATATTTTTAAATACATGAAATATATGGAATTCTTCTGAGACTGTAAATATAAAACCTAGTTGTCTCAAGGCAATAAAAACCCAGACAGTAAGTTAAGGCAGTTGAGTAAACTTCCATTATATTCTCCTCTGAACGTCCAGAAGTCCTTTCAAACCCTTATTCTCATTCTGTGATCTTCTCTTCATTATGATGTGACATGATCCAGATACGCCTGTGAGGATATTATCTATCTTCTTAGGCATTTTTGAATAATTTCACTTCCTGAAACTAGGACCCCAATCTCATTGCATTTTTATACCTCATACCACAACCCCCCATCTTCAGGTCTTTCTTCTTTTCTAAGTTCCTAATTCTAAGTTCCTTTTCTGAAGATTTCCCTTTATTTTCATTGAGTCCCTTAACACTTGAAAGGAGTGTTCATATAGAGTTCTGAATACATGAACACTATTGGGAGTGGAAGAATTTGTAAGACTTTGCTATACAGTTCTAGTTAGAAATTACTGAAAGTAAATAAACATATGTCACATCTGGGACTTTTCAAACTGTACTGTGCACCTGCAGATTACACAGATGAACTCTCCTCATACTCTCAAGGTCATATTTAATTCAATATACTTTGTGTAGACCTAATACAATGTCAACATACGTTTCACTGCTCTATTCAAACTGAATTTCAAAATAGAACAGGTAAATGTAACTTAGAATCATAGAATCATAGAATAGTAGGGGTTGGAAGGGACCTTTAGAGATCATCTAGTCCAACCCCCCTAAAAAAGCAGGTTCACCTAGATCAGATCACATAGGAACATGTCCAGGCGGGTCTTGAAGACCTCCAAGGAAGGAGACACTACGACCCCTCTGGGAAGCCTGTGCCACTGCTCCATCACCCTCACACTGAAATAGTTTTTTCTTATATTGAAGTGGAACTTTTTGTGTTCCAGCTTCCTCCCATTACCCCTTGTCCTGTCACTAGCTACAATAGAAAAAAGGGATGTCCCAACCTCCTGACACTCACCCTTTAGATATTTATAAATGTTAATAAGATCTCCCCTCAATCCCCTCTTCTCCAGACTAAACAGCCCCAGTTCCCACAGCCGTTCCTCATAAGAAAGATGTTCCAGTCCCCTGATTATCTTGGTGGCCCTGTGCTGGACTCTCTGAAGTTCTCTGTCCCTCTTGAGCTGAGGAGCCCAGAAGTGGACACAGTACTCCAGATGAGGCCTCATCAGGGCAGAATAGAGAGGGAGAAGAACCTCCCTTGACTTGCTGGCCACACTCTTCTTGATGCATCCCAGGATGCCATTGGCCTTCTTAGCTACGAGGGCACATTGCTGCCTCATGTTTAGCTTATTATCAATCAGGACTCCCAGGTCTCTCTCTGTACAGGTGCTCTTCAGCAATTCAATCCCCAGCCTGTACAGGTGCATGGTGTTGTTCCTTACCAGATGCAGGACTCTGCACTTGTCCTTGTTGAACCTCATGAGGTTCCTGTTTATCCAACTCTCAAGCTGGTTGAGATCCCACTTAATGGCAACACAACTTGGCCAGACTATATTTTTGGTAAAACCTGATCAAAATCCACGTTTGCAGTCACAGAGGCAGGAATGCTTTTAAATGAAGGACCTCTGATTTCACAGGTAATAAAACATCCCAGAACTACTTTGGATCAACACAGTACTACAGAATACTATATTCCAGCATCAAAATCGAAGGTTAGCTTAGAAATGCTGCAGTCATTTTTTTCTTTAATATCAGTAGAACAAGACCCACTCATGGGCCTCTGCAGTCAAAATCAGTAGTAAGAATGCCATACCTCTGATGATTGGATTACCCAAACTTTTGTAAATTCTAAAACTCAAACAAAAAGTCATTGATTTTTTTTCAGCAAATTTTAAAAAATACAATAAAATCCAACTATTTAGTTCACTTTGCTGAATATAGACATTTAAAGGTCTGTGTCGGGGAGAGAAATGGCCATTCAGACATCTATTTTCTTAGCTTCTAAGCTTTTCCAGGCTTACGAAGCTAATGGATTTAGAGGAAGAATAGAGAGATTGCAACTGAGAATTTCCTTTGTCTTGGGATTTTGATTTGTTTTGTTTGTTTCATTTGCTTGTATTTATATATAGTTATCCAGAATGCAGGTAATTGAAGCTGTGGGGTTTCCATAGTCTAATGTTTTAAATGGTCCATATTGGCCAACGTTTTATAATTCATACTCTGTATCTTATGCTACTAAGAGTTAAGCAGCTCAGCAATGGAGTAGTTGTCCATGGAGTCTATTAATTTAAAGAGTATATGAAGTGGAATAGTCAGAATTTCCTTGAGGGTGAAGATTCTGTTCTAGCCCTGCAGATATACTCTGCAAGGAAAAGAAGAAAAGGAGCTCAGGGATGAAACGGTCCTTTACTAAATGTGGTTTATAACATCTTGCTTAAAGGCAACTTTGTCCCACATTCCTGGAAGTTAGGTTTAGGATGACTGTTACGAATTTTGTTCCTAGAGAATCTGGGCAAACCTAGACAGTGGAGAGCTGTACCTCATGAATTAATACAAAGTATAACAAAGGATAAAATTGGTAAACAGATGAGTAAATATGATATCTTGAGGAAAAATAACCACAACTTTTCTACAGGGAAATCATGCCTTTTTTTTTTTAAATCATGCCAGTTTTTAGAATTCCTTGAGACAATCAAGCAGATTGGTATCTGTGTTGGTATAATTGATTTTCATTCACATAGAGATTAAACATGCCTCCTTACTAAAAGTCCTTGAAGAAGCTAAGCAAACAAGGGATAAAAGATGTTCCCTTGAATAGAAAAAGGAAAGGGGAAGGGGAAAAGGAAGAGAAAAGGGAGTGAAAGGAAAGGAAAAGGAAGGGAAAGCAAGGCAAGATCCAATAGTAGATTTTTACCTCAGAATTTAACACTGATAGAACACTTCAGAAATGCTAGATACAATGCTCCTGTAGATATATAGTATGGAAAAGGGCATAAGTAGGGAGATGTTCAAATCTGCTCTGTTCAAATCTGTAAGTTTCTTGAACCCGGAAGAAGTCTCAATTTCCTACTTACAGTTACTGATTTTAAGATGTCTATTAGTACCTAGGATGAGATGCTGCAGTAGCTGTAGATAACCTCATGGAAATAGATTATCTGAAGTAACAAGAGATCTTGAGGGGAATGGGGTGAAGGGGGAAGAAGGTGGTTTTTTTCACATAACATATGATTAAACTGTGGGCCTCTTTGCTGCAGAATATTGAGTATAGTGAAAGTTTACAGTGGCTTAAGAAAGGAACCAGTCAGATCAATGAAAGAAAAATCCAAAGATAACTTATATGACTCATGAAGTCCCTGAACTGCAAGTTGCTGGAGTCTGAGAAAGAGTTGTCCTTTTCATTTTAAGTAGGAATTTCTTAGTTATATTTAGAAACAGATATGGTCAGCATAGATCTTTGTACTCTTCCACTCTACCTTCAAATTATTATGACAATATGTATGGTGAAATTTTATCAGTGTTTTTATCATTTTTATTCTGTTTTATAGCATTTTCTTTTCTCTTCCAAAATGATTCTTACCCTGCAGTCTCTCCTGTAAAGATTTTTATTTACTTGTTTTTTTAAAAAAAAAGTGGTTAAGTCTAGGCTGAAATCTCAAAACCAGTTATAATGGTAATGTTAAAATCAGAGAGGACAGAAATGTGAGCATTTTAATATTAGGAACTAAATATTAGAACAAAATATTACTAATGCATTGTAAGATACACACCTAACAATTGCAGGATGATTTTATGTCGAAAAAAACTAAATTGATTGAAGGTTGCATTTAATTACGAGAATCCAGATGGCATTTCTGAGGTGTTATTTTTACTCATCACAAACTGTCTAATAAATGACTTAATTTCACTTGGATCACAATAAACGGTGCTATCACCAAATCAATTCTTATTAGCTGCATCAAAATAAACATGACTTGTTAACTATTGTGTCCAGGGGGGACATGAATAAATGAATGCCTGAAGTTTATGAAGATAGTTTCTCTGTACAGATTAAATGAACCAAAAGGATCATGCACTTAAAAATTGAACCGAAACAAAAATTAATAAAAATCCATCACCCTATGATATGTGCTTCCTAACTAAATTAATCAATGTTAAAACACATCAGTTAATGAAAATATTTAAAAAGCTCATTCATGAAATATGTTTCTTAAGAGAGTGCTTATTGTTAGAGGACAGTACCAAATATCTACTGCTCTGGACAATTAAGAAAGTGTTGACATTTCTATACTATGTATTTTAATTATTCTATTAAAACAGTAACTTACTAACTATGTACTTTTGTTTTCCCTTTTCTATAGAAGTTTAAATTTGTTACCCATAGTAATGATAAATTATAGCAGTCTTGTGCAAATGATGATGACTACTAGCTTTAATATCTATGAAAAACTTACATACGTGTGTACACATATATAAATGCCGCTGCAGAAATAGTGCACATGCCTATTGACAAACAAGACAAATGACTGAGGCATATGAAGATCAGTTACCTCTAAGGGCAAACTGACAGAAGATCACTGCACATATGCTTACAGAAAGAACATATTTGATAACAAAGAGCTTTCTACTCATTAACAAGAGCACAAAATTCAGTGCCCAGAGGCTGAAGTTAGATTTATTTAAACCTGAAAACTTTTGAGACATATTTGCATAGCACTGGAATGTCTCATTCAAAGGAAATAAGAGAAAAATTGTTCTTTACTACCTTCTTAAGGTAAACTTGATTATTCTCTTATTCTTTAAGTATATTTATTTTCTAAATATATTTTATTTTCCTATTTTCTCACATGTGTGGATGGAGACAAATGCCTTTGGAACCGATGGTACATCAACTTTCCAAATGAGACTGGGTCAAAATTGTACTAATTTTATTTCTGTTACTTCAGATACAAAAAAATAGCTCTCCCTGCTTCCAGATTTACCTGTTAAGGAATTATTAGCTTTGAAAATAGTCTAGAAGTTGTCTATGTATTGATAAACTTTTCTTTGCTTCCTCCTTCAAGCTTAATTTGAAGAACTATGCTAATACAGGTGCTGTCATTTCACATCTTTACAAATACATTTCACTTGAGAACTTTGGTAATGTCATCTAATATTAACAGCACTTGCAGTTTTCAAAATATGAAATATAGATTGTTTATCCTCCCATATAAACAATGTACAAACTGTTCCTCAAACCGGATAAAATTAGAGCATGTGTTTATTATTGCTCAAGACTCTTTTCTTCTGGCTGACATATGGGCATCTTCCAGTTCTCTTAATTTTCAGTGCTGGTGGGATATAGTCACTGAAGGTGACATGTGGCATGTGTCACAATTATACCTTTGAAATCCAACAGATGTTCTAGTAACGGTCTTTCATATCTTTGAAGTTTATTCCTTAATTCTTCAGTTTAATTTTGAAATAGACTCATAAATATGCTTAGAAGTTTCATGCCCACTGCTCTACAGAAGCTGGGTGACAATATACCCTCAGAATTCTTGTGTTATTTAATGGAATAAATGTATACAAATATAACTCAAATTTCATCAATTAATTCCATTTCCTTCAATGATTATGAAAAATGATAAATGATATTTTAGTTTAAAAATACATTAATTTATCTGCACAGTAATGATTACTTAGTCAGAAGTGGCAAAATGCCGCATCTGGACCCAAATCTTTAAAAAGAGGCTAGCTTCCATAAAATCAACAACAAATAGGAGGAAAGTGCTTCTGCAGACCAAGAACTACTCTAGTGTCCAAATAGGAACCAGTTCCAAATTCAGCTATTCTCTGATTTTTTTCCCAGATGTCTAGGAACATGCATATGGTCACTGAACAGTTTTTCCCTTCTTTTGAAAATAAAATGTTTCAATGAAAAAAGCATGAATTAGTATCTTTTGGCCTAGTTAAAATGCTTATTAACTAAAACATAACCTTTCAAAACTTACTTTACATTGGTATCTTAGCAGCAAAATTAAAAACTGTGAAATCTTTAGCGTAATGAAAAACTGTGGCAGTAAGGAAGAGCCATCTGTGAATAAAATGCTTGATTTTTTTATCAGCGAGTGCTGTGTAGTCACATATTTTAAGGAAAATGTACTGTAAAAAGACGCTCAGGCACAGCAGCTGAACACTGAACCCTACTGAAGTTAGATGTTAAGAGCAGAGGATGGCATTTGTGAAATATGAAAATTTTGGAACCTAGAGGCAAGGTCAAATTGTCTATAATGTCTCTAACCATAAGAAGTTCTCAGCTTGCAGCCTCTGAGCAGTGAAATCTTCTGTGTCATATTTCTTACCAGATCCCATATTTCCTGCTTTGTTTGCAAGATAACCTCTGGTTATTGTGGTATGTTGTTTTGAGATGAGCACTGTCAACAATATGCACTGGCTGTAAGCATCTGTGCTGTTTGCCTCAATTCACTATAATCTCTCTTCAAGCTTTTAATTCAAACTCTGATGTTGATTCTCTTGTATAATACACAGACTATTTTATTTAAAAAAAAAAATGAATACCCATCTCAGCAAAACAGAAAGTATATAATCAACTGCCAGTTTTGCAGGTATAAAAGCAGGTGGTTTTCCTTAATTCATGCATAATTTGGAATTGTGCTAGATTTAAGTAGTTCTTGCATTTCACAATACTGTTTTGATTCTTGGTGCCTTTTAATCATAATGAAGAATTATGTACATAATGCAAACAAAAGAAAACCCCTAGAAAGCTAGAAACATTTTTGCAAGTGTGTCATGGTTTGACATGACAGCCTTTTCTGGTAAGGGGGAAGGGGCTGCAAAGATGGCTCCTGCAAGAAGTTGCTCACAACTCTCCCCAGCTCAGAGCCAGACCCACTTCTGGGGCTGAGCCAATTAGACGCCTCCACGATCACTTTTTAAGAAGAAGCTGGAAGGGGAGGTGTCTTCCTCCATTTTCCTCCCTTCTTCTGCCCCTTCTTCTCTTCTTCTGGCTGATGGTGGTGCAAGGAGTAGGAACGGTGAGAGAAACAACCATGCGGACTCCAAGGTCAGTGATGAAAGGGAGGAGGTGTACTGTAGCAGAGACTCCCCTGCATTCTATGGAGAGAACTGGTGAAGCTGAGATTTATTTTCATTTCTTTAATGAGCCCGCATCAGGGGCAGAGACTCATTTTGCTAAAGCTGACCCTGGACCAGGGGCAGTGATTCACTTCATTAAAGGCCCTGAGCCAGGGACAGTGATTTTGGCCGGAGGAGGCCTTGTCCCGAAGGAGGGGCCCTTTATCACTATGGCCGGAGCAGGCCCTGTCCCGAGGAAGGGACCCAATATCCACAGCTGCAACTGTGGGGAGGAACCCATGACAAAGCAGCTCATTAAACTTATGCCCAGAAGAGGCCTTGTCCCGAGAGAGGGACCCTGCAACTGCAGAAACTGCAACCGCGGTGAAGAATCCACGTCAGAGATATTCACCAAGGACTGTGTCCCGTGTGAGGGAACCTGTATCGGCAGAAGCCGCAGCTGCTGGGAACAACCCCCACCAGAGAAGTTTGTTAAGGACTGTGTTCCGGGGGAGGAACCCCGTGTTGGAGCAGGGGAAGAATGCCAGGAGTCATCCTCATCTGAGAAGACAGAAGCGGCAGAGCCCATCTGTGAGAGACTGACCACATTCCCCACTCCCTGCCCCCCTGAGCTGTTGCGGGGGGGAGGAGGTAGAGATATCGGGAGCAGTGAGCTGGGCCCGGGAAGAAAGGAGGGATGGGGGAGGGAGATCTTAAAGTGCTGGTTGTAATTTTCTCATCATCCTACTCCCTTTTTGCTTTTATTCTGTTCTGTTTCTTGTAGAATAAACTTTCCTACTTTCCTCTCTAAGTCGAGTACTAGAGTCTGTTTTGCCCAGAACCATAATTGGCAGTGAGCCCTCCCTGCCCTTGTCTCAATCCACAACAATCTTGCTTATCTTTTTACTCCCATTTCGCTGGGTCCTCCGCCATCTTAACGAGGGTGGGGGTGAATGGGGGCATCGAGCGAGAAACTGTCGTGGTGCTGTTGTGCTAGCTGGGCCAAACCTCGACAAAGTGAAATGTGAGAGCATCTTTTTTTAAAACTTGAGAATCTCACCAATGAATAAAATTATTTGTGACAGGACTTGATCCTGTCCCTTCTCACTCTAGTTTAACCTTTCCAGCTCTCAGTATTTAGCAAGTGTTTCACGTTTCTGTTTTTCCACATAAAATTTTGTTGTGGGTTAACACTGGTAGGAAGCTCAGCCCTACACACCTGCTTACTTATTACTCTACAGTGGGATGGAAGAGGGAGTCATAAAAGTGAGAGAACTCTTAGGTTGAGATAAAGACACTTAAAGCAAAAGCTATGTGTGCAATCAAAAGGGATAAAAAAGGAAGAAAAAAAAAAAAAAGAAATTCATTCCCCATTTCCCATGGGCAGGCAGAGATTTAGCCATTTCCAGGAAAGCAGGGCTTCATCATGTGTGATGATTACTTGGAGGAAAAACATCATAGCCCTGTGGTCAGTTGCCATCCCCGCCCAACTGTTTGTGCACTCACAGCTCACTTGCTGGTGAAAAGGACTTGCTTGATCCTGTAAAATCAGTGTTCAGCAACAGCTAAGAGCAAGTGATTCTAGAAGTTAATTATCCTAGTGAGAAAACGAAACAGCAGTAAATCTTATTTGTCTAATAAAACTAACCAAGATGCAGCTTTTCAGTTCTCAAATGCAATTCAAGAGGAAAGGGTAGTGACCAAGTTCACTAATGACCCCCTGCAGTCACAATAAATTTATTTAAAAACAATCTTCTCTCCTCTCCTCTCAAAAAACCACCTCCCAAAACCCTAAAGAAGAGCAAAAAACTTCCTTTTGTACAATAAAATGTATTATATTTATTAGGGAAAGGAGTTATAAGTCTTTTATTGTATGAATTCCACCAGAGGAAACTTCTTTAAGCAAGAAAAGACTACAGCAAACTTTTCCTTTAGTGTCTCTCACAGTTCAGTCCGAAAGACATAAGACAACCTTAGTCTAACGCATCCTAGTCATGAGCCAGAAGTGGAGATAATGCATTGTGCTAATTTACCTTGAGCATTAATAGCTTTGTTGGCATGGCAAGATGAGTAAGCGCTGACTGAATTTTGACTTGATAGGGATCCAAAACCTGTTTCGGACTATAGGATTTGGATATAGAGGCTGACAGATGGTCAAGAATGATTCTTCCTAATTAGGGAAAACTGAAGGATTCTATATGCAGAAATCGTGTCTGGATAGTTGTCTGTGGGACATATGGCAGAATGCTAATGAATATGTACTTTACATTTACACATAGATTCGACAGAGAACAGTTACTGACAGGCAGTATAACACACAACAGTGGAATAAGGACCATGCAATTATAGATTGCATTTCTTGAAGTTTTCCAAAACAGATTTGTTTGTGGATTTCGTTCACCTGGAGTGCAAAAAGACTACCTTTATTTACCTACAACTAGGTAGATAAAATAAATATTGTCCTTACTACACACAATCATGCCTTTCTCTGAATTCATTACCATAGCATAAGATCAAACCTCAAGTGATGTGAATGGACATATTTATGTAAACTATTAGCATTTGCAGACAAAACAAGGTAGGTTTTTCATGCTATCTGAGGAAGTAGGTTGCTATAAATCCATTTGTGTATTTTTTGTCAATGATACCTGAAAGAATAAAACATACAGCCACCCGGGCGTAATCAGACAGTCTGCTCAGCAAAATTACTTCTGGTACTCCATGTAAGACAATTCCTCCTCCGAGTTAACTGTATGTGATGAACAGACTAAAGATTTAACCTGTTTTGTAGTCATGAAAGGCAAAGTGACTTCAGAGACTTTCGAAGTTTTAGAAGAACTTGGAAAAACTTTTGACATTTTTAAAAGCCTGCTACCTTCACACAGCTCTGTGGCATTAAATGCCTGTTTGTGAAAACTTCAAGTGAGAAATATAGCCCTGAAAAATGGCCTGTGCATTTGACTGTCCAACATAAAATCTCCATGACAGAAAAACAGGTAACTGTGGAAAATTGATAAATTTTTAAAGTATAAACTTTATAAATTCATGACATCACTTGTGAACCAAATCTTTATTGCCTCAGACAGTCTACCTGCCAGAAAGTGAAAGGAAGCTGTGGACATATAGTATTTAAACACATTGCCAAAGTAAAACTCTGGCTTTTATGAATCTGTCTCCTTGGGTTTTTTGTTTGTTTGTTTATTTGATTGGGGTTTTTTTTGTAATAGCAACAACAAATCTCACAGCAAATAAGAAAACTAGTATTATACCTTTGGAAAATAAACCTGATGATGGATCTAGATATTACCAAATAAAATTAAAAGTAGGGGTTTTTTTTAAGTGTGAGTTGACAATACGTCATTATAGATAGCAGCTTAGCTATGGGACATTCTGGCTTGCAAAAAAAATGATGGTACAGCTAAAAGGGAGAAATTTTAAACATTTGAGAGGAAAACCAATAGCTTATAGAGGAATCTGAATAAATTAAACAGATGAACTGTTTTTCCTTTAAAATCATAAAATATAATAACAGACACCTGTGAAAGGCCAGAGTGAATGAATGTAACCCAAAATGTTTTATTATGAAATATAAATACAAAGCATATTTATCTTTTGAAACACTTATGGTAGGGTCAATCCACTCATAGAAAACTTTCAGACCTCTCCGATGTCCAAGTCTAGTAAACAAAGGAGCTAAAATGGAAAGGCATACAATTAAGTAGAAATGTACAGAAATATAGTATTATTTTTGCATAAGACACTAATATTTCTGCATATGAAAAAAATCTCATTTTTAAACTAGATAATCTTCTTTGTTAGTGTTTTGAACAGTACTGGTGAAGTGAATATCCTTGCAAAGCTGTCATGCTTTTGGACTAAAGAAATCTAGAAGAAATTTTACTTTTTGTAGGGGGAAAAAAATCTCCACAACAATTAATGTCACAAAAAATCATTACAGTTTAAATCCATATTTTATTGTTATGAATAAATTAATTTAAAAGAAAGTAGAGTGTTCATTAAGATTTCTGAGGATATTCTTTAAAATACTAATGAGGAAAATTGTGTCTTTGAAGTTTACTAGGATGGCTCAGATATATAAAGAAGGAGACTGTCTGTGCTGAATACATGTGTGTGATTTATCCATAAATTATAGGTTCTTTCTGCTATTCTGAAGGCACAAAGTATCCATAAAATCAGGTTAAAAGTCTCGTTCAATAAATTTGTGTTTATTGAATTGACACAAAGCAACCAAAGCACACTGGTGCTGAGTGAAGTCTGGTTTGTTTGTTTTTTTTAACTGTCCTATAACATTTCTGCAGCATTACATTGAGGTCATATATATAAACTTTTACAGAAGTTTTCACTTAGAGTTCAACACACATCTTTCTTTAACAGTTCTTTTTAGTGTGGTTATTTAAAAACATGTTCAATCCCGAAGGGCTGTTCTGTAAGGATTCAGGTAATACATATTATTGTTTAAAGGCCTTGTATGGTGACTATTATGTTAAAAAAAGAGTGAAAAGAGAAAATGGTCAAATGCACAACCAAAGAAATGAGGACCACTCAGCCAAAAAAACAAAACACTGGCAATAAATAAGAAAGAAACAAAAAATATATGATTGCTCATTATTTTTTGCTGTTAACAAAATGGACCCATAATTCACTAATGAGCCTTATTTACTCTTACATGGCATAATTATGAACCATGGCAGTTGCTGTGAGTTTGGTCAGTGATTTCTAAAGGCAATTGAAGGGTTAATTTTCTTCTCTAGCTATTAAATAGAAATCAGTTATATTTCATTTCTCATATTTTCTTGCACCATTTCTTCAGCCTCTCAAAATATTCAAAGATACACTTATATATTTATGAATAACTACTGTAACTTCATAAGTGTGAAGATAGCTGAACCAAGAAACCCATGTTCAATGTTTTACTAGAAGTTTATCTTGGATCATTAAGTGCTGGTAAAAAGATTGAAATGGGGGAAAAAAAATATATTCATCAGGATCCAGAATGTTTCCAGTGCCTTCCAAACAGTAAAGCTATTGGCCAGTAGTTCTGAAATACTTCCTATTGTGTTGCAACTACATCTGCAATAAATGGAAAACATGGTCAGTACCTTGGCTGTGAAACTTTTGTTTACTGAGTCCATTGCTTTACATACAGGTTTTTAAAAAGGTATTTAGAATACTTTTTTCTTAATAATGTTTTTTAAAAAAGGTCCGAATATTTACTAATAAATCTGGCCCTGGTGACTAGTGGGTTTTACCTCTTCTGATCTGTTCTTGTGATCCAAACTCCTGTTCTTCTTGTTGGAGGGTACATTGGTATGTCTTTAATGGTATCTTCACTATACTCATTAAAACTTCAAATAAGACTTGCTCAGAACTGTGTCATAGACAGTAGTGGGTGCTGGAGGATTGGGATTTTTTTATGTGTCATGATATTCTGATCCTCATTATACTCACACTTCCCTGAATACTACAGCGTTACTAACACATGAGATAGGCAATAACTCACTGATTGACAGTGCTGGGCTAAGCTGAGCAGAAATTTGAAGAAGCCTCAGGGAAGTAGGATATTAAATATCAAACCAATGTTTGCAGACAGGTTTTGGCATGGCAGAAGAAAGTGAGTAGTAAGTTTGCTGAACAGAAAAGCAAAAGGAGAATCGTGGAATAGAAATGGAATTATTAGAGGTCATGTCAGTGAACATGAAATGAAGAATATCTTTTGTTGCTTTCGTGCTCTGTAAAGTGAGTGTTTATAAGAACGTGCGTTTTTCTTTAAACCTTCAGATGAATACGTTGACACAGGTTTAATGCATATATTTGAAGGCTTTCTGTTACAGATTACAGGGAGAGTTGGGTAACATAAAGCAAACTTGAAAAATGGATGTGATGAAAAAGGTTTTTCTTAACTGTGATAAAGTTTTGTCATTTAAGTGAGAAGAGCTGTGACGGAAGATTACATGGTGTTCAGCGTGTGAGCAGCTACTGCTGCATGATCTCAGCAAATTTATATTTTTAAAATTTATGGCAAGTAGCTTGATGTGATTTCACTATTTCCTTATTTTATTATTATAAACATTTTTGTAGTAGGATTTAACATGTGATTTTAACAAGTAAAGAAAAATATTTATCTATACCTCATTTAGATGTATTTTAAAGAATAATTTTGCTTTTTCCAATGATGCTGCTATACATATAGCACTCCATTATGTTTTTATCATTATCCTTCTGCATGTATATTGTAAGGAAACATATAAGATTAAGTTCATTGTGCATTGCAGTTTTTCTAATTGGTTGCTGCAAGATTTATTGCATTTGGCATACAATTAGGAAAAAAAAGTATGTAATTTCACTGCCTCTTGTCCCTACACAGGTCATTCTGGAGCTTTAAGTTAAACAAAAGTGATGAAACCCCTGCTTAAATCTTACCAAGACCCAGTTAGGCAGATGTCTAATTGTTTTGATGAATAAAAAGGTACTCATAAATTGAAATTTATATCAACAGCAGAACAAATTTCAGATACTTAATATCTTGTTGTATTCTGGGCACACACAAAATGATGTAAGCATCCTATCTTCTCTAATAATTTTCCATTTGTAGTTTTATTTCCACAAATATAATAAGGATCAGGTGAATATTAGCTAATATATGATGAAATGGTGTAAAGTGCATCACAAAGAAAGCTTGATTATTGTCTTTATGGTAAAAATCAACTCTAGATCTCAGAAAAAAATGAGATACCACAATAATTTCCTTTCAAAGGGAAAGGATATCACTCTACCTACAGACTTAATTCCTACAAAGTAGTCAAGTTGAAGAATAAGAACCATATTTGAGTTTACGTGAGGGAAAAAGATATTCTGGTTACAAAGACATGCTGTAGCACAGAAAATAATGACTAATAAGTTCCTAAGCAGAAAGATTAATACAGTGTAATGATTTCTTTTTTCCTATTATTTGCAAAGAATATTATTTTTTGGCAAATTTTGAAGACTTCTTTTATATTATCCACCTAACATTTCATTTCCATGATACATAATCACTGAATGGTAGAAATTTCAATCTCTTGTTTCCTGGTGGAAAATGCTCTTAAGTCCTGTTGTTAAATGGAATCCTTTCCATTTCAAAAGTCACTAGAGGTTGGCCTAGTGTAAAGAGTTATCCTGGAAAAGGAAAAAAAAGTATAAAAAATGTATATTCTTATGTCCTTTCTCAGGGTAAACGTGCACACCTTAGCTGAATTTGATTATTTGTCAAGAGGAATATGTAATACTGTATATGAATGCAAACAATTTCTGGGATTCCATTCCTTTGCATACAAACCACATAGCACAAAATCCTAAATATTGTAGTATTGTTTGAAGATTTAAGAGATGATAGATGCTTTCACTGATTGAAAGACTTAATCTTTCCTAGCTGTCAAACCTTAAAAGCTATATAATGATACATTATTGTTATTTGATTTTATAACTTCCTTTTTTAAAGGAAAAAGAAATCCAACCAAAGCCAAAACCCCAGAGTATATTTAGTACAAACGAAATTTCTCAAGGCAACAGAACTCAATTTTCAGAGTTTGCATACTAAAGGACAACATTTATTCTTCAGATGAACACTTGTGTGAGCCTAGAGGCAGTCTCTGATTCTTGATTATAAATAGTTAAAGGGATACATTTCCATGCATTTAGTGACAATAGAGCAGTTTTGTCTAAAGAGCTTAATGAAAGTCACTTTGTAAATTGAAATATTCACATACATATGTAGACATAACCCTCCACATCCTGGTGAGTTTCAATCTTTAGCTATTCACCTCTAGTCAGTGTTCCAATAGAAAAATAAATGTCGGGAACAGGGCCACTTTTACAATACTTACTCATCCATCTGGATTTGAATTTTATTGCTACGCTGATGCCGGGAAAGTGCGAGTCAGGACTCAATAGCCAATGTGACTATTAAGCAGATAGTCTTTATTGCAGCACTGGGCATACAGGGCATTGCTCCACCAAGTGTGTGCACCGTTTAAAGCAAAACTTTCTACATTTATACAGACTAGGTATGAATATTCATTACATTTCTTCATTAGTTCCACCCATTGTCCTGCCTCAGTCCATCCATCCAGATTAACACCACTGTCATGACTCCATTCAGTGGGCGCTTTTGGCTTTCTGATGTGTGTCCAGACCGCAGGACAGGATTGAACCATTTTTTCTCCAGGCTTGAGCAGTTGCTTATTCATTTATTTCACTCTCATTGGTCCAAGATAAGTTCTGTTCTTGCTGTATAACAATAGGAGTTAGATGTTCTGCAGTAAAGGCTTCTTGTGACTCTACAAGGTTAGCAATACCTTAAAGAGAATATTTAAAAAATCCAAGAGTTACAAATGTATTCTTGCACTTTTCAAACTAATACGTGATATCCTATATGATGCTTCTATACATTCTTTAATTCAATGCTTCTCCTACATCTGTCCTTGCCATCTTCATTTTCTTTTCAGTCTGTGTGAAGCCTTCTTTTCTGCTGGCCCATTTCCATGTTCATTTCACTGTAGTCCTCTCGTAACTTCGTTGTCCCAAGCCATCAAGTTCAAGGTTTACATTACTTTTTAGTAGTCCAGAATTCTTCTACTAAATTTTGTAAAGAAAATAGTAAATAAAAAAAGAGAGAATAGAAAGTCTACTTTATGTGAATAACAATGAAAAGGTGAAGTTTCATTCCTTAATATGTCCCAGGACTTGTGAGGCTGTAAGGAAACAAGAAATGGGATGAAGAATATAAAGGCATTGATGCAATGGTAGTTACATCAATTAAACTATTGAATGTGCTGAAGTCTAAAATGAAATGAATCACACAAATATATCTGAACAACATATTTTAATGAAGAATGGCATCTAGAATTAGAATCTCTTCTCCATTCACATACTGAAGATCTTTTTTTTTTTTTCTCCTACGGAGCTACCACAAGCCATGAGGGAGTTAGGGTAGGATGTCTGCAAAAACAGAACCACAGCCTTCAGTGGCACAGAATATAAAACTTTCTGCAACACACATGGTCCATACACGTCAATCAAGGTCACTGACCTTCCAAGCCCATTTAGACCAGTACCATCACCTAATTTCAGCCTTCTACACTGTCAGAAAACCATGTATGTATTCACTTCATCAATTAGCTATTGTTTTAATTATTATTTTGTTTCTAAAATAATAAGTTGATTTAAATGTTAAAGGCCTGACTAAGCATGTAGTTGTTGATCTATCTCTCTGTCCAATCACTAAGAATCTTCGGACACAGTATGTTATTTTAGTAGGAATTTGGAAAGAATTGTACAGCAAGGTTCATGTAGAGCTCTCTTTTCCAGTCAGGAAGATGTAGTGAAGGGTCTGTCTTACCTGAATAGTATTTTTTTTGGACAGGCTTCATGTTGTGATGCAATACCATTCACCAGTCCTTTTCCTCATGCTTCCATTCTTATTTGCATACCTTCCTAGAAACAAGAAGAGGACAGTGGAAAGCAAAGTGATGTTAAATAGAATTATATACATACTCTCTTTCTGTAGGTTGACTTCAGTTACAGGGCTGACTGTTGACAGCTGCAGAAATGATTTTATCTTTACTTTCCTACTAAGGTACAGAATGGTGTGCATGCTCTGGCATCCTGAGTTCCAGAGTTCAAGTCAGGTATTACAACTTTTCAATGTATGTTTCCTCACATTTTAGCATTGTAATTGTCAAGAGAAAAATGATGGAATTGGAAGCTGCATGAAGTAGCAGTGCAGTGGTATCCATGCACATGAATATTTACATGTGCAGTTAGAAATATTGCTCACTTTTTTAATACTGAAAATTGTGTTAAGCCTTCTCAGAACAGTCACACAGAATCTGACAATGACAGTGAATTTCTAGATTAAGGAAAACACAATAATAGTTTGATCTGCTCTGAAATGTATTTTAATTCAGGTAATGTGTTTCTGGTATAGAGATGCACTGTTGATTTCTACACAATGAATGTCAACCACTCCATATGTGTTCAGGAGAGCACAGGAAACATAGGTCAAGCTGCGTTTCTCTCTACAGTTTTCTAGTCAGGATTAGTAACATCACAACTTTTGTTGTCATATTCTAGACCGATATGGCAAATTACTTTGCTGGACTTAATAGTATTGTAACCTGCCTTTGATGTCTCACTTGGTATTCTTCATTGTCCATTAAAACACCTCACTGATGGCATCCTTTTATTCTTTACAAAACATGGCCTAAGATACATCTTAAAATCAAATGAACTCACTAAAAAACCTCGACATATTAAAAAAAAAGGTTCATCTTTGTCCTAAATGAGTCAAACACTTTATATATATTTTTCTAACAACTGTTACCTTAAAGGCTTTTTTCTGTAGGATTACTGATTTTTAGATGAAATTCAGTTGCATTTTTATTATATTCTTCAACATTTAGCCTTTATTTGATTTAACAAATATACTAAATGCATTATGAACTCCTACTTCTTCAGAAATAGGGCTTCAGGCTTTGTTACCCAAGAATCAAAATTCTTCCAACAAGCTCCATAGCTACAGCTGCAGCCTTGGTAAATTTAGGCTACATATAAGGAAGAATTTTTTTTTTTACTATGAGTTTGGTGATGGACAGGAACATATTTCCTAGGGAGGCTGTAGATGCCTCATCCCTGGAAACATTCCAAGTCAAGTTGAATGAGGCTCTGGGTAATCTAATGTAGTTGAAGATATCCTTGCTTATTGCAGGAGATTTGGACTAAATGACCTTTAAGAATCTCTTCCAACTCAAAGCATCCTATAATTTTATGATCATTCTATGGTTACTTATGGTTCCTGTGTACTTTCATTATTTTATTTGATTCCATTTTTATTTTCCCAAGTCTCATAAACTGCACTAATTTTTCCTCAGAAATAATCTTAGACCAAATAATTGATAACAATTAAACCCTAGACGAAATGAATTGAAGATCAGTTTAAATGCTTAGAGAGTTCTCTATTCCCTCTTACTTTCCTCATTTTAAACCCATGCCATATAAAATACAGATCTCATTATCCAATTGGTTGTATTTCTCTAGTGAGTGTCTTTTATTCTACTACTTTGCTCTGCAAGTTTCTTTCATGTGATACCACTTGTCACTGAGACCAGTAAAATAGTGCACATTATTTCCTCTGGGGATTAATGATTAAACTGGTTGGACTGATTAGGTACCATTTAGCACAGTACATACCTGTGGTGGGTTATGTTCTCTTTTAGGACCTAGAAGAGACTTCACCGTGTTCATTTCAATACAGGAAACCACTGAAAGCTTTTGAACAAGGCAAAAATAATAGACTACAGCCCTGCAAGGACCTTTTAAGAAAAAAATAATCTTTTCATGTGTTACTGAATCATGTAGAACCTGTGCTGGCAGATCTAAGTCTTCTCCAGTTTAAAACAGTCTTGTTTTAGTTTCTGTTCTAATAGAGACCAAGAAAGATTTTATTATATCTACCTGAAAAGGCAGGCAAATGCAGTCAAAAGCCGTAGATAGCACAGACTCCTGTCATAACTACCTTTACTAGCTTGGTAAGAAAATGTTCACAATCTAAGGGAATCTAGAATTATGGAAGCTTTTAAGTTTTTTAAAATGCCATTGTTTCAAGATGCTTTTAAGAAAACAGGTTCTTCTGAGTCAAAACTGAAGCTGTAGCAATCTAAGACAATGGAAGGCATCTAATCCGTATTTTCATATTATGATGTTTCAAGGTTCATGATCAAGACAGCTTCAGTTTTGGTCAACAAGTGATTTTTGTCTTGTGTTCCTTATTCTGGTGTAAGATTACAAGCAGTCATATTTTCAGTGACTCGTCAGAGGATGTAGAGTAAGGATGAAATAACCTTACTGATGAGTTCAAAAATACATATTCCAGGTGCAAGGGAAATCTGGGATGTCTGTTTCTGGAACAGTTGTTTACAGATGGGACAATTGGAAAAAAAAGTCACCTTCTTCATTAAATTATATTTTTAATGAATTTTTTTTTTATAAACAAACCTATTTCAAGATATATGCCAGGTAAAAAAATCTGTAGGTGTATTTGGGGATGCAATTGTCTCTTCACAGCACAATAAAATAAAAGTTAAACAATAAGCAATAGGTGCTGTCATCCACCTCTCGACTGAGATCTGGATAAATACACAGACAAATGATTACAGGGGGTGTCACTGCCATTTTTCAAGCTGTGTTGCACAGAATAATACACAGAGAAAAGGAAAATAAATTATTTCCCTGTGTCATTCCCACAGTTGTCAGATATTTTGTTGATCTAATACCAGTCAGACAAAAGAGGTGTTTGATCTTACATGAGCATGCGCCCAAAGGCCTTTAATCTGTCATAGTCATTAATGCCAATGACATTTTCACTGACCTGCTAGATTCTTTTAACTCTTTCTAGACAATGTTTTGTGACATAACCTTCCTTCCAATTAAATCTGATGATCACCTGGTTGAGTAAATCCTCTCAGGAGCAAGAGGAACAAGTATTCTCCATTGTCTTTTATATTACGAATCAGAATGATGGCCACATGACACTTAATTAGCAAAATATTGGGTGGAATGTAGTGGAAGGCACTGACCTTTTTATTACAGGAGCCAGTGATGTGCAGGTTAGCATGGCACTAAATATATCTGGAGAGCTAGAAAGGGACTAAATATTACATTTTATACTTCTTAAGATCTATAAAAATGAAAACGTCAGAAATATAATTTTATACTCCTGACTCTCCTGAATATTTTAATGTCAGGCATATTCATTTAGCAGTCAGAGATTTTTTTTTCTTGCAGCATTTGTACAAAGCTAGAAAGAATTTCTATATCATTAAGGATGGAAGTCTATAGAATAGGAAAATCAGGCATTGCTACTTTTTGATAAATGTCAAAAATTCACTCAAACTAAACAGTGAGGAAGAGATATTTACAGATCTTTGTTATACAAGCTCTGAAGCTTTGAGGAAGAAAAGCTCAGGCATACTCTATCTCCTTGTAGGCTTATGTGAAAATCTCTCTACAGTGTAAACAGGTAAGTCACAGAATGACTTATTTTGACCACTCTCCTCAGCAATTTCAGATGCTGCACAAGCAAAGCTTTTGAAAGGTTCATTGTTATTATGGAGACATGGGATTTGCAGGCAGCCTGCACTCCAGATAACTTTCCAACAATGACACTGAGAGTCAAGAGGTTAGTGAGTTTACACAGCCATTAAACTGGACATACAGCCATCATCTGGCATCATTCTGAGACATACTATACAGAGATTTAAGTCATTTTTATTCACAAGGTATGACTCCTGAATGTTTCTAGAGATAGGAGTTCCCCCATCTTGGATATTTTGTACCAGAATGCTATGCTAGAACAGGGATGTATAAATAAACCACTACCTTCAACAATTACACAGTAAAAAGGAAGCTGAGACATAAAAAAGCTTTTATAAGTTTGTTTCTCCTTACATCTTAATTACCACTGTAAGTATGTAGAGACAGACATTACAAGGGAAGTAAAGGTCCTCTCTACCCAATTGCCTTTTTCACAGCTGTGGATAACCTTTCTATTTCTTCAGTCTTTTCAGATCACCTTGCCCCACATTGTCTCATCGGTCAGAACTGAAGCTGAAGAACTAAGATTCCCAAAGCCAGATTATAAATCTAGGCAGAAGAGTGTTTTATTGAAGGCCAGTATTGTAAGCTCTGTCCTGTCCTCATGTCACAGAAGACATGAGAGTTCATTAAGAAAAGTAAGAAAAGCATAAAAGCTGTAATAAGGAGACAAAAGCAGCAAATTATTTCAGATGTTAGTACATGAGGTGATGAGCTCCTATATTCTGTGTATTCAGAAGTGAGGGAAGATCATGGCTCAGGGAAACATCAGCTTCTAACCATTCATTGGAGCCCCACAGAAATCTATTCTTGTCTAATAGATCCTCCTTTCTTCATGATGTCTCAGCACAAGTGCAAGTGTCTACAAGTTGCAGTGCAGTTGAAGATGAAGCAGTAGTGCAGATATTTTTATCTCTGCTTTGCTTTATCCAGTAAATGCTGATTTAGGGAAAGCTATGATAAAACCATTTACTCACTAATTCCTCATTAAAGACTGTATCATGGCATTCTATCTCAAATTAACGGTCTACTTCATATTGAGTACTACAAAAGCTGTCAGATTTTAAATTTGAAAATAAATCCTGTCATGCTACAGCTGCCATCATTCTTGAAGCCTCTACTCCCCCACTAGCCTTAGGCATTTAACATAACAGGATCGCAGACAGTAAGCAATCTGAAACAAACAAACAAACTACCAAACAAACAAAAAAACCAAGCAAACAAAGAAATTTTAAAAACACCAAAAAAACCAAGTAGGGAAAACCAGGCCTGGGCATATAGCTGCTTGCAATATAAACAGTACAAAAGCCAAACTTATCACATAACCATGAGTGGAAAGAAGGCAAAATGGATTTGGTTGTCCCAGTTATATTGAAATTAAGCTATCAGTTCTGATGATGGAGGTCTACCCAGCCTTCTCTGTTTAAGTATCTGTCAAGCATAGTATGAAACATATATATGCACAGCTAGATGACTCTGCCAAAGCTTCTGAACGTCTTCTCAGCACGATGTGAGAAGCTGCTACGCTCTGTTAATCTAAATCTGTGTAAAGTATGAGAAAAGTAATGTTCCATATACTGCAGTAATAGACACATGATCTGAATCTTGCATTCAAACCATTGTATAAAATATTTAAATATTATCTTGGGCATTTCCCAAGGCATAGGAAAGATGATGAAGAATAAAAGGAATCTGCATGAGGTTTGGTATATCCATTCAATTTGAAAACGGGAAAGAGCAGTCTGACAGCTATCCTTTGCAAAATTACCAGAAAAGCGTTCTAGATTCTTTAGATTAGTTATCAAACTGTTCCCTGGCTTGAGCCTTTCACTTAATCAGTATGCAGAAGCAACATAGCACATTGGTGTGTCTACCCCAGGAGTGACTTCTAGCTGCCGTTGCATTATAAATCATTAATAAGCACTAAATTCATAATGACCCTTGCATTAAAATCACTGAATAGATTATAGTACACTTAATGGCCTATGCCCACGCTTTTTTTTTCACTTTTTTTTTTAGATTAATGATGCTTATAGTTGAAGACTTGTTATTTCCACAGTTTTCTTTGTAAGTGGACTGTGTTGCTTTTCACCTTGTTCTATGTTGATAGCTTTGGGTAGTAGCTTTTTGTAGAAGGTTTTCTTTTTAAAGAATAAAAGCTCACCCTCCCCATCATTATTTCTCCTTTGATTTATCTTGAAAAAAAGTGCTTTCAAACACTCTGCTGCCTTTCTCTGAACATAAAGACAAGATGAAAATACAGCAATGTCCTTCCCCCAATATTAGCCTTCCTTTCCTTCAGTAAATCTTAGTAGTTTGAACTATCATTAAAAGGAATTTGTTTTCCTTTCTCTTTAAGTCTTCCCTATTAAGTGAGAGTTCTGTAGATCACACAGCTACAAGTTATTTACAGTATATGTGTTGCAGTAAGTAGAATTAACCTCTTGACCTTCAGCTCTCCTCTGCTATGATGTGCAGAGATGTTATTCTAACTGTGAAACAATTTTTGCAGACAAACAAAGGGTGGCTTTTTGACATTATTTCTCACTGAAAATCTAGCTAGAAGTGTGCAGATTTCAAGCTAAAACATTTTTCAATCCTAGACTGTTTTAGTTGTACTTGGTAAAATCACAGATGTACATTTCTACTAAATATCTATCTTTGTAATGGTAAAAATAGATCCATACTTAGCTGACTTGGGGAAATTAAATTAAATATTTCTATTTTTTTAAAAAAAAAAGATTTGTCATACTTGTTCACTAGTTCTTATAAAAGTGTATTTTCAGTTGGCTGCATATTTTTCTCAATGATTTTTTAAAAAGCATAACCATGAATTTGCGGAGGATACTATGAAATGAAGCTGTGACTGTCAACAAGAGAAGCTGCAATCTGTTTAAAAGAGATAGTAACAGACAAGAAATTATTTTGCTAGCTCTGTTAGGAATGGTTCTGCAATATTCTGAGATTCAGATGAATGCAATGAAGCTTGACAATACTCTGAACCTGACATAATTCAACCAAAATACTTCAGGAGAAAAATTTATTACATTTTCTAGAAATGGAAGCATCAATATAGCGAAGAATATATGCAATTTTGTTATTGATAGCATTAGAAGCAAGAATGAACATCTTGACATTGTAAATTAAGATCTATTTCCCATCTTTTACAGCAAAGACAACAGAGCATTAAGGTATGTATTTAATTTCAAAAATGTTTCTTGGCTGAGTGATAAAAAAAGCAGCAAAAACTGAATAATTACAGTGATTTTTTTTTTCCAGGATAAGTTACTTGACAAATTAAGGAACAATTACTTCTCTTAAGTAATTAAAAATCTATTTATAATATATTAGAAATATTAAGTGCTCTGTGACCTCAGGACTAAAAAAATAAAAACTTAGAGTCACAGAACTATGTTAAATTGATTTATCTTAATTTTAAATCTTCAGTGTGAAAAAGACAGTAGCTATCGTAGGTTTTTCTCAAACACAGAACTGAAAAAGGGTATTGAGTTCAAGTTTTGGGCCTCATCCATCAAAAGGACTCATATATCTAAGTGCCATTTGAATACAGTGTGAACACTGTCTAAAATGATGATATTGGAAACACTGTCAGCTGCTTCCTAAACATAAATATTCATAAATGTCATACTTCTTTAATCGCAAAGTTTCACAAAGACCTGCAATCCTACATCTATATATTCCAAGAGCTCTCTTCATTTTGACAAGATAGAGCAGTCTGCAGATATCAGGCATCTTTCTGCTTAAGCACTCGGGATGTTGCTCTTCAGATCTATTAACAGAAATTTACCCAGAAAACTTTGGACCTTAAGTAATGGATTTCTGCCTGGCATTAAAAAAAAAAAAAACAAAGAACATAAGTATATCTGAAAGTGTTCTTTATGTTTCCTTCTTAGTCTGAAGGTGGTTAACTGCAGTGTGCTTCCTGCTTTAGTGGTCACCTGGCTAGCCTGCATGCTTCATGAGATGTTCAAAGACCTAATAGGAAGTCTCTATTCATCATCAGGGGTCTTGCTTTTTGTCATTCAGGATTTATGTTGGATAGAGTTTACAGATATGGGAGGAGCAAACAAAAAGTTTGCAAAGGATGTGTGTTTAATGAGATTCAGTTTAAGAATCTATGGTCACTTCTTCATGTAGCTTCAAGCCAAGTTTCAAACTGTCCTTATTTCACATTCATTACATGGATCTAGGTAGAGCAGCCAACACTTTCATATCAGATTTGCTTTACTCCATAAAAAAAACCAAGATACACAAACAGAGAGCATCTCAGTATTTGAAAATACTTAAGATGTGGGTTGACCCAAAGGAATTATCTAACCTTCCTTGTAGTTTTCTACTTTTTTTTTTTTTTTTTTTTTTTTTTTTTGTGGAGTGGAGACACAAAACTACTTTGTTTACATTTCTGATGATTGATTACTCCGTGAGATTTTGAAGACCTGTGTTTGTGAAGTTAGTGTAGAGGTATTTGTGTTTGCAAAAGTTACAGATTTCATTAAGTAGAAATAGCTTTCACTGTCTTACATTTTCCTAGCATAAGAGGTTTCAAGAGAGGATTTTGGTCCAAAAAATAGTTATATGATTGCTTATAAAAAGGATAGATCTTCAACTGTAGGATTTACTAGGAGGTGATGGAGGCTTTTGGAGGCAGAGAGTATTGGAACTGATTTAAATTTTTAAATGAATCTTAACTTTTCAGTGTAACACCCTTTATTTCACTATCTCAGATGAAAATATGTGAAGTAAAGAGATATGTTCAGAACACAACTTTAAATTTGTAAGAAACATTTTTTTCTCCTATTTTTCTTAAAAACAATGAAAAAAATGTTCTTAGAAAAGCACTTGAGCACTATTGTATGAAAGACTGCTTCTTCTGACATTGTTTTGCCAGGGCCAGTGGGACATGAATCTCTGGAGGATTCATAACACTACTCTTACTTATGAAAATAACTGTAAAAGCAAAACTCCTCTGACTGTGCTGGTAAAACAGGACACTATTTGTACTTCTGAAGAACTTATAATCCATTACTTTATTCTGTTTCCTGGCTGTATAATTAAAAACGTTTCTAGAGTGGCATGTTTGTGCATCTGCTAGGAAGACATAGGTACTTAGAAACAACTAAGTTCTCTAGTGCAGGCAGATCCTGGAAGATCTTTGGGTCCTTTAATATGTGACACACTTGTATTTTTTAAAGCCCAGAATACTGTACAGAAAGAATAAAATGCTCCTTGTAGGGTGGTTTTAACTAGTGTACTTACTTCCTACTGCATTTAACAGGTCTCAACAATATAGTTGAGTCTGTCCTGTTATTTCTTCAAGGATGTATTCTTAGCTCAGGAGAACAGGAAGTAATTTAACTTCAGCCTCTAATGAAGCTGAAGCTGGCTTACTGCTGTTCTCATGTTCTGTAATAATCATAGAATGGTAGGGGTTGGAAGGGACTTTTAGAGATCATCTAGTCCAACCCCCATGCAGAAGCTGTGTTCCAGCTTCATACCACAACCCCTTGTCCTATCACTGGGTACAATAGATAAAAAAGGATTCCCCAACCTCCTGACACCCACCATTTAGATATTTGTAAATGTTAATGAGATCCCCTCTCATTCTCCTCTTCTCTAGACTTAATAGCCCCAGTTGTCTCAACCTTTCCTCATAAGAAGATACCCCAGGCCCCTGGTCATCTTGGTGGCCCTGTGCTGGAATCTCTCCAGAAGTTCTCTGTCCCTCTTGAGCTAAGGAGCCCAGAACTGGACACAGGACTCCAGATGGGGCCTCACCAGGGCAGAGTAGGAGAGGAGAACCTCCCTTGACCTTGACCTGCTGACCACACTCTTCTGATACATCCCAGGATGCCATGTTTGCAAATAATGTCAACTATTCTTAGTAATATATTTTTAATTTTGTAAGCTTTTATAGCTTAATTGTGAAAAGGATTTTTTAGAGTAATATCTCCGTAGGTCAGAGGATACTTTCTACATCAAGTTAGCTTATGTGAAATTTCTTAACGTAGGAGAAAAGCCTGATCAAGATGTGGATTACTATATTTGATTGGTCAAATGCTATACAAGTAAAAGTAAAGGGATATTCTCCTCAGGTGAAACTGTCTGGTTTTATGTCATTCATATACCAGTTGCAAGACAATGTATTGCTTGCAAGTTGCAGGCATTGTATTGTTTGGGGTAGAAAATATTACTGGAAAGTGTTACAGGGTTTTCAATAGCCTCGTTTTGTTTCCTCTCAGGAAAAAATGGTGATTGTTTCTTCTATTAAGACTACTGAAAGCACAGGGGAACTGAAGGTTGCCTGGGGAGATAGTCTCTTGTGAAAACAAAGGAATGTGTAAGCAGATATAGATATATATATATATATATATATGTACTGTAAGAAATTCTGCCACTTGGTGTTCTCTTAGTAGAGCAGCAGATGTGAGACTGAACAAGAGATTTGAAGGGGAAGAAGCAATTGTTTTTACAAATTCTTAATTTCCCATAAGGGCAAGAACAAAAGAAAGAACAAAGTCTCATACTGGAACATCTATTTCTGTTCCCAGGAGGCTGAAAAGTAAAATCATCTGGATCAATAAGACTGAGTAATTTACTTGGAGAACTAATGGTATGTTTTTCTTAAATGAAAAATAATGCAAGCTCTTTGAACTTAAAACTGTAGTGAATCTCTCAGAAGAACAAACACACTGACTTTTGAATGTGTGCCAGTCATTGTAGTAAGTAGCTTGTAAGTAACAGAGAGATCTGTATTTCCCTGTCAGACTGCTTGTTTGCTAACAGTAATGCCAAAAAGCAGTCTCCACTAGAATTGACTACAGTTCCAATAGTTACAATTTTTCAGCCTGAAAAAGTTAAAGGATTGGTAGGTCATTTGTTTTCTCTAAAGGAGGAAACACTAGTTGTATCATTAATGCAACATATACATTCCAAGTTCTAAATTGGTTATTGAATTTATATCCTTTTTTCTGAACTCTCAGGTAGACTCATGGGGTTTTACTCTATGCTTCTTTTTGAGTCATTTTCTACTCTGCTCAGTCCTTTCTATTCTATCTGGAGTACTGACTCCTTTGTGATATAAGATGCTTTTAAATTTGAAGCAGAGAATCCACCTTTTTCTATCCTTACCTAAATAAAAGCTGAAACATCTGAAAGCATGAAGGAATTGGGCCTAGGTCTCACTGCCAATTTGTAGTAATTTGAAGCCAGGTAGATTAGACAAGCTGTTCAGTTACGACAAATTCAGAAGTGTCAGATTTCCTGTTAATGTACACAATGACTCTATAATGTAGAATACTTGTAGACACAACAGATGCAAAGTATGATAAGGTCCATGGCATCTTTGGGATACTTTAAGCTGGAAGTGTTACCTCTCCTTTCCCATAAGCCTGCTTTTGTTTAAGAATCACGGGAATAGAGAAACCTGTACTGAGACATTACATGCTCAAGAATAAGCTGTGCTGTGGCAGTGGGGTCTTTCTTTCATATCACCTTCTGCAATCATATTGTTGTTATTTGAATTTTATGCAGCATTTTGCAGTTCTTATACCACCATTTACCGTTACCTTTGTTTTTTCTTTAGCACGTTAGGTGTACAGTTGGGTAATCTAGATCTTAATGTTTTGCCAAACATTTCAGCAGATGACAAATCCAGTTTCAAAATGTGCTTGTGTATCTGTTTCGGTGACAGAGATCTGAGTTAGACTTTCTATTACTTTTAAACTTTGTTTAAAGTTATTTGCAATATGTTTGGGAAGTTGTAGATTACAGAACTCTAAATGACATTATAAATTATTTAAAAAAATGTATTTCTCCTTCTCATACTTACCTGATTACTTAAATTTTATTTTCTCTCTAATTTTTATATACAGGCTTTATTTTTTTTTTCTTTATATCTCCATTCCTCTATAAAGCTTATCTTTCAATAACGTTTTTTGCTACTTCGATATACCCATTGTGGGAACAGTTTAATCACTAAATGGTCTAAACATTTCCAAGCATTACGTGTCTGTGTGCAAAATGACTCTGCTTTCTTCATAACTTTAGCTAGCACTCTGACTTGTGTGTCAACATTCAGTTTTGGGATAATAGGCTTTTCTTTGTTCTAAGGCTATGATGATACTTGTTAGATGATTTTGTGGTAATATTGCATTTGTAAATTTAGTGCTGTTGAGATGATACAAAAGTAATACTAAACAAGAAAAATCATGTGTCATAATTATTTTACAGGATAAATGGCCACAGCTTGCACTGACTATAGAATATTAATAATTTGGGGGCACAAAAAAGGTATTCTTGTGTCTTCTGTTCAGGACGTTTTCACAAGATGAAGCTTTTAACATCTGTAATTCATCTTCCTGTCAAGCCAAGAAAATTATTAACATGAGAGCAAATAAGTAGAGATTTTGCTTTGTGAAAATGCTTTCATGATTTTTATCAAGAAATATGTGTCTTGTTTGTTTCTTGGGTACAAGAACACTATATTTTTAGTGTAAAATTAATTATGTCTCCTGTCTGCTTAGAAAGATAGGCTCCTCAAAGAAGTAGTATTTAGCTGGCCCATCTTTAGTATTTACAGCTGTCCTTCTGTTTTCGTTGTTTTCCATGACATGTGAAATTGTATTTGTTTCTTTTAATTTCAAATCAGAGTTTTAAAATTATGAATCCTAACTGAAATTACAGTTTCTTCCACTGTGTCATGTTATTAGAAATGCTTCAAAAATTGCTTCATCATTTTGAGCTCTTATATGAAAACACTGTCTTACTAAACCTACACTTCTGCTTGAAATGCAGTATGCCTCTCAATCTAGTAACAGAGTCTGATAACTGATTTGTTTGTTTTGTTTTTTTTTTTTTTTTAATAAACTAACTCCAGGCTGCTAAAGGTAATGTCTCTTTATACATGTTGTGTAAGGTCTAATTCTGGTGAAATAAAGTACCACTTTTGGCTTCTCTTCCTTCAGAGTCAATCCACATACCCTCATGAAGAGATAAAATGGATGTTCTAATATGCTTTGATGAACCTCTTCTGCATGCAGATGTTAACTTTTATTGGATTGCTTGGTTGAAGTTCCTAGCATTTGATACTTTTTCTTACATATTTCCCTCTACCCTTTGAATTTTAATTTAATGTCTGGTGTTATGCAGTATTTTGACTGAACAAAACAGGAGAACTCTTAAAGTCAGGGAGTGTACTATGGTGAATTTTTAGTATAACAAAGTAAAGTAGCAAATAAAAAAGTATTCAGGATGAAAAGCATATAAATAAAGAAAGATATACCTGTATTTCTCTATCCTGATCCATATATTTTAATTCTAGTCCTTAGCGGAATATTCTGTGAACTATAGTACTGCACCTAAACTTCTAAAAAACCTAAAAACTTGTCCTTTTGAGTAACATGATATACAGGAGAGTATACCAGCAAAATTATGTGTCACTTTGCTAGTCTGCCTTTCTAGGTTAGGTAAATTAATTCAGTATGTAGCACTGTGCTGTAGATTATATCCACAGTCTACATAAACCAGATTAGGTATCCTCATACATCAAATCTTGATATATCTTGAGATAAAATCAAGAACGATGATAAAAGAATAGACAAGAACAGAAATACAGATAGAAGAAATACTGTCTTAACAGAAAAAAATGAGAAACACACATTTAATTAAACTTCACTGTATTGGAACTCAAACACAAGTCTGCACATTATTTATTTTCTATATGTAATTTCATACCCAACTTTTAAAAAATAAGAATTATTTTTGGGAATTAATCCTCCCTTAAAATATGTTCTTTACTGAGCATTGTAGCCTGAAAAATAATTATTTCATCTCAACTTCTTAAACCTATAGTATTCTTTCTCAAGTAAGCATTGTGCAGACTTTACCAAAGCTTTAGTATCTGTCATGAAGTCTGGCATTTAATTTTTTTTCCATTAAATTATTCTAATAGAAGTCTTAATCTTTCAGATTTGTGACTGCCATTTTGCAATCAGGTCTACATAATTGCAAATCCCTCGACAAAATGGCTACAAAGGTTAGTTGAAGCATGCTATGGTTTTGTTTGGGTTTAAAGGGTTTTAAATGAAAGCTGAAACAATATTTAGCTCTTTGTGTACAGGATACAGGTCATATAGACTATAGAGTTTAGTGTATGCAACTTGTACATTCTTATCATAAATGTTTTTTTTATCTCTGTAGATAAAATATTAACTGCACGACTTTCATGACAATATGAATATTCAGCAGATATTTATACCACACCACCTGCATGCCTAATTGGGATAAAAGAAGAAATAAGTGTGTAACAGGAAGAAGGAAGGAAAGAATGAAAATGCATAGTTTGCTTCTTGACACAAAGGTACTTTCTGCTTGGATAAAGTGCGAATTAACTGTAGAAAGCAACAACACTACAAAAGGTCATTTTACATTTTTAATGAATAAAAACTGAATAAAAAATATACTAAGGAAGTATAGCACTTTCAGTCTGCAAAAACATCACCAAAAAAAAACCCCTTTAGTTGATCTTTCCTGTCTCTTCATCTTTCCTGGACCTTCAGGAAAATTATTTCAAATAAATCATTCTTTCTAGCCACATTCCATATGAGGAAATGCAACTTGTGCCACTCTAACACAGCCATGGCCTTATAAAAGTTCCTGTAGTTTTACTTCCATTTTACTCCTTCCGTTCTATTTATTTGAGGGTTCTTTATGTGCATTTAAAATGAAATGCAACTTGTGCTTGCAAATAAAAGCCTTTGCCATAAGTCCAGGCAAAAGGATCAGAATTCCATAAGAGCTGTTTCAGAATCAGTTCACAAGACTCTGTTTTAAGGACAATAAAGTAACAGATATGAAAAGAAAAGAAAGAAGCAGAATAGCTAAGGATTCCCAGAGGTGTGTTATGATCATTTGTGAAATAATTGTTTGTATAAAGGACATGCTTTATCATCATATTATTAAACTAACGCATTGTTTATGTGAATATATGTTACTTAGTGTAATAGCATAATAAAATTGCAACTGGATAGATAGCTATGATGAAATGAGTATTGCTTCAGTGGTGCATGTCAACTTACAGAATGCTAATGCCAGCTGAAGTAACATTTTTTGGTTCAGTGATTTAGACTTATCAACATCCTGGAAGCTATCTCAATGAGAATGCTTTTTTCTGTTTCATCATTTAAAATATCATGGGTTAAGGAAATATATACGTATATGTTAAATATTAGAGATAAGAAGGCCTTAATATCTTTTTGCATTTTGTTTTCTGGAACTGTTGTTGAAGAAAGAATCCTAACATTTTAGTTGTGGAATTCTAATGCAAATTACTGACAGAATTATTGGAAATGTAATGTAGAGAAATGAAGTTTTAAAAGGCTTTGTTTATTCATTTATTTTGATTTGTAGTTGGTTTGGGGGAATTTTTTGTTAGGTTTTTTTGTAGGTTTTTTTTCTGGGTTTTTTTTTGGTTTTCGGCTTGTTTTCGTTGTTGTTTGGATTTTTAACATGAGTACTAAAATGATCCTCACTTTGGTGTTCTGTTTGGCTTTTTTGAAGGGATATGAGTACCTTTTATTCAACATTTGTAACAAGGTCTTGAGGAATATCCATGGGAAGATATGGTGTGATCACTTACAACTGTGCTGCATGGACACATAACAGATCTGGTTGAGAAGATACATCTGTCTCTCATTAACTCAAGTTAGTTCTGTACTGTTTGGATTACATGGTATCTGAACAGCTTGAATCCTCAGTAGAGAATCTAGGCTTTCATACATCTATTTTACAGATACAGCATTGATTTCAGCAGTAATGTTTGTGTAAAGGCTTTAAATTAAGTATTTAAACTACTTGTACATTTAGAAAATTAAGCATCAAGATTCAGTGACTAAAGAAAAAACACTAAAACAGGAAATAGTCAAGTAATTCACCTTTTCAGTAAGATGGGAATTCTGTGGTCTTTTCCAGACAATATTTAATTACCATAATTCCAGATGATTCCCCCCAGCCCTCACTCCCCCAGTAAAAAGCATACAAGCCTATTTAGAAGTGCATTTAGATTAATATCGAGGGCATGAAACAAAAGGTTTAAAGCACTTCTGCAAAAATCGGGGAGGACTTCTTGGTAAGTTGATTAGATTTTTGTAATTAAAATAACCTGATGGTAAAATATTAGAACTAAGTGTACTAAAGCAGAACAACTGTTTGAGTGTTGAGACCTGAGGCCACAAACTTCAGGGTGACAGATCACTGGGAGTAACAAAAAACAATGAGAAAATGAGCAAAAGAGGGAGAGAAACCAGAAGAAGGAGGAGGTAATCATCCTGTCTGAAGTTAACAAAAGACTGCTGACACTGAAGACACCCAAGTGCAGATAAGTAAGATAGAATGATATTAAATCTGCATGAGTAAAGCCTGTGACTGGGAGATAAAGGACAGAAACAACTTCAAGGTAAGAATAGAAACCAGCTGAAAACAGAAAGCCACAAGGAGACTCCAAACTCAAATATTACTATTGGACCAAGTCATCACAAGAGGGGAACTTTGATTATGAGGATGTAATAACCCAGGGATTTCCTGGTTTGGGACTGATCTCGTACGAGGTCACTCAGCTCAGGCTGTTATAATGCCTCTCTATGGCAGAACCTAGAATCTATACTGTTCTTTAGAGTCAGGGGCTAAGGTTGGATCCAGATGCATCTACTCCTCTTGGGAGGAGTTTGGAAAGCAAGAGGGTCTGAACCCCACAACTATAGTAAAAACCTGTGGGTAAAATCTCCGTGCAACTGATTTACTGTATTTTCACCAGTTACTCTGTCTGTTCACCAAAGTTGAAGATTCCAACCACCTTCAATGAGTATTGGACTGTCTGGACAATGCCAGTGTTATTTTTGCAGTGCAAAGTCACACATTATTTATATTTAGTGTCCCTTCACTCTCTGTCCAATTGTTTGAGTCATGACTCCATTGATTTACATAAAATAGAGTTGTGCAAATGAAAAAAAAAAAAAATATGAATCTCAACAGAAGCATTCAATAAGATTTAAATTCCTGGCTGTTCCACAAGCTTTACAACCTCAGTGTTTTAAAAAAAAAAAAAAAACACAAAAACATGCCAGAAATACCTGTTTGGATTTCTAGTTAGGTACTGTTGGCATAAACAGTGAAGAGTAATTCTGGTTTCCATTGTGAATACAGACAGGTAGAATGAGGAAGAATTAAGCACCTCATTTTCAAAGGCTTGTATAGATACTAAGATGCATTTGAATACCTGTCACAATTATTTTATACAACCTTCAGTGGAATGTGTGTAACTGATTCTAGCTGAGAATCGGAATCTAAGCATGAGTCAGCAATGGGCCCTCGTGGCCAAGAAGGCCAATGTCATCCTGGGGTGCATTGAGAGTGTGGCCATCAGGTCGAGGGAGATTCTTCTCCCTCTCAACTCTCCCTTGATAAGGCTACATCTGAAATATCACATCCAGATCTGGGATCCCCAGTTCAAGAATGATAGAGAACTCCTGGAGAGAGTTCAGTGGAGGGCTACCAAGATGATCAGGAGACTGGAACATCTCTCTTAAGAGGAAAGGGACCTGGAACATTTAACCTCGAGGAAACTAAAGAGGGGACTTATCAGCACTTTTAAATACCTGAAGAGTGGATGTCAAAAGGATGGGGACAGTCTTTTTTTCTGGATAAGGAGTAGCTGGCACAAGCTTGAGCACAGGAAGTTTCACTTGAACATGAGGAGGAATTTCCTTCCTGTGAGAGTGATGGAGCACTGGAAGCCTGTCCAGGGAGGCTGTATAGTCTCCATCTCTGGAAGTTTTCAAAACCTGTTCCTGTTTGACCTGATTTAGGCAGATCTGCTTGAGCAGGGAGGGTTGGAGTAAATGATCTGTAGATGTCCTTTCCAGCCCCTACCATTCTGTGATTGTGTGGTCTGTTCCACTGTTTTCTCATTTTGATAATGTTTTCACACTTAGGAAAGTTTGAGATGGCTACAAACATAAGCACAAAACACCTGAAAACTTAAAAAAAATGTTAAGTAGTAACATTTTATGATTTCTGGTTGTTTGGTTTTAGAGGATTTTTTTTTTTGAGAGGGGTTCCTTTTGAGTTGTGGGGTTTTTTTAAATCGTGGATTCTTAGCAGTTTTAAGGGTATTTCTCCTCTAGTTATGCACTTAGGTGCCTCTCCATTCTTTATTTTAAGGTACACCTACATTGAATCCATTAGTGGCTGATGTATACATATCTCAGATAAAAATTGCCCTTGGAATGAGATATGTAAGCTTTAATACCCTGTTACTGTATAAAGGCAATTTGGAAGTCAACAGAAAAACTCAATGTGCTATATACTACTGTTATTTTCAGGACTAATACTGAGAAAAAGTGTAAGAAATCATAGAAATTGCATATTTATTTATTACATCATGTTTTGTACATATTGTTGATCTTGTACATGAATCATGACAGTAACTTAAAACTACTTGACATAAAAATCTAGACCTGATAAACTGCAAATTGGAACATGAGGCAAAAACATGGAAGATGTGGCATTTATTGACCATAAAGCTTTTCCTATATTTTAGAATAAAGTTAACTGAAAGAAACTAATTGACTCATTTGACCTTGATCTCTTGCCTACTAAGGACAATGACATTCTTCCATTATAATTTTATCTAGACTATTTCACTTTTTAACATCTGAAAATTTGTGATGAGTGTAAAAAAGATGAAGGTGTTCATCACTGTCAAATCTTGACTACTGCAGTAGCAGGGAACTGAATAACTAGTGGCAGGCAATTGAGAAACTTCTCTCCATGCAGAAGCACGATTTCTGCTTTTTAAAGTATTGTTACATAGCAATCAAGTAAAAAAATCAGTGATTTTTACCTTTTCAACAAACTGAAAGTGTTAAGTTTAAGACTCTTGTTATAAAGCTTGTTTTCAAGCTTCCGAATCAATTTCTGTATGCATACTTTTAACTCCCTTTAGTGTGTCAATGGTTTTCTTGAAGTGGACTTTGAATGCAAGAAAACATTCAAGAAACAGTTACTTGAATCCTTCCCCTTTAGTCAAATGCCTACCTTTTTAAAACAAATCTAAGGGTCATTGTTAACCCATTTTGCCTTGGAATTGTACCAATCTAGGATGATCTGCAAAACTACATTGCTGTTTTTCAAATCCATTCTTAAATTACCGGTATCATTCACATTCCCTGTTTAAATTCATACAATTTCAGTTGCTTTAAAGCACGTTAGAGGATAATGTTTCTAAACTCTAGAGTAGCTTTGCAGTCAATGTCAAGCAGCTAAATGCTGTCATTTTTCACAACATTCTTTATGTGCCTACAAGCAGACATGTAGACTAGGATTCATCAAATAGTACTCTAGAGGTTTAAAAAAAATAATAATCTTATAAACTGTTCATTTTGGCATACTTCTCAGAGTCTAGGAGAAATATAGTCTTTAGAAGATACTTTATTTGCCTTATGTTACACACCTAAAGCAGATATAAGAATTGCCATCTGTAGATTCCTCATCCTCTTCAGTGACAAGGTCAACCAGTTCAGTCACAGACACCTAGTTTTCAGATGGTCAGATAAGGAATTGAATCTCAACTCTAGATCTTCCTCCTGAAAAATTAGATGTAAACTTCACAAATTTGGAACTAAGCAAATCTTTTAATTGATTTGTGAGACATGAAGGCTTTCTCTTTTTTTGCTCCCTAAATTTCACATCAAAATAACTTGAAAGATGATTTGGGAAGCAGTAAAAGAATTTAATATACTAGTTTTAAGTTCATACCATCTAGGTCTATTGGAGCATAAGCTGATAATGCTGGTGCAATGTCAGATAGGTACTATCATACTTGAAAATAACAGTATAAATATTAGAAACACCCAACATAATTGTGCTTGAATTTATGCAAGAGTATTCACATATTATTTTAGCTACAGCTGTCATGCATTTACGGCTTTGTGTATTTTATATGCTTGATGTTTAGGATCTGTCTTCATCATGATGAAGATATTACAGCTGACATTTAAAACAAACTCAAGTAGCTGCTTAGTGCATCTTTATTAATTGAACCACCTCAGACTTCTTGTTTCTTTATAACCAATGCCCAAAAGCATGTTTTTCTTAACCTCTAGTAGTTAACATCTTTTGTTTAATAAAACCAAGCAGGTTTCATAATTTTTCTTAGAAGTAAGTCTTTAGATTTTAAGAAATTTTCCAATTGCTCTTTGATCATTTAATATAAATTATAAATTCCCATACATGAGCTATCACTAGAAGTAAAAGCCAAGCAGATGTTGAGATGAATGAGACATCTGTTGGCTTGAGAAGAAATTACATGTATGCCAAATTGGATTTGCTCTTTATTTTTCTCAGGAGATTGAATCTCATAACTGAAGCAGGCACAACATAACAATTAAAATAATTGCTTTTAAGTCATCAGTTCCACTGCAAATACGTATTTTAGCTATATTGTTTTTCTTATTTTTTTAAAACGACTTTTAAAAAAACATTTAACTTGAGATGAATTGTATTTTGAAATACACAACTAGACTTATAAAAATTATTATTGGCTGTATTGAATGGCATATCAAGTAAAAATACAGACTGAGTAGAGAATGGATTGACAATAGTTCCAAAGGGGAAGGACTTGGAGATGTTGGTGAATGAGAGGCTCAATTTGACTCATTAGCATGTGTTTGCAGCCTAGAAGGTCAACTATATCCAGGGCTGCCTCAAAAGAATTGTGGCCAACAAGTCAAAGGGAGTGAGTGTTCCCCTCTTCTCTGCTCTGGTGAGACCCCACCTGCAGTAATGTGCTCAACTCACAGGCTCCCAACATCAAAAGCAGTTTTCTTGGAGCTGTTGGAGACAGTTGAGGAGGGCCACAAACATGATCAGAGGGCTGGACCACATTTCCTATGAAGAGAGGCTGAGAGAGTTGGGGTTGCTCTGCCTGGAGAAGAGAATGCTCTGGGGATACTTTTTTGCTGGCCTTCCAGTACCTAAAGGGGCCTACAAAAAAGCTAAAGAGGAACTTTCTGCAAGGTCATGTGATGATAGGACAAGAGATAACAGCTTTAAACTGAAAGAGAGTAGATTTAGATTAGATACTAGGAACAAATTCTTTACTGTGAGGGTGATGAAGCACTGGAATAGGTTACCCAAAAGGCTCCATCCCTGGAAGTGCTCCAAGCCAGGATGGATGGTGTAACCTGGTCTAGTGAAAGGTGTTTCTGCCCATGGCAGGGACATTGGAACTGAATGATCTCTCATATCCCTTCCAACCAAAATAATTCCAAGATAAGAACAGATAATATAAAAATATAGAATTAGATCATGTCATCAAGCAAATATAATTTTGTGAGCAAAATAATATGTGTATGATTACGTACCTAAACATTTTACTGCTATGAAATAAATGACTCAGTCTATTTCTAAACAGCAAAGAGTGCTAAAATTACTCTTAATTTCTAAACAACAGAGATAAAATTTTATACTGGAAAGAACTGAGCAGACACGTTAGAAGAGAAAATCCCACACACATTCAAATCATAAAAGGATTTTGTCCTCTTGAGGGACAATAAGAATAATATTTATTCAAATGTACTGAAAAAGATCTTGTTACAGGGATGATAATATGTTTTAAACATATAATAATAAAATATCTGGCACTTGCATAGCACTTACCTAGTACTGAAAAAAAAATGTACAGAAATTCATAGTACAGGAACAAAGAGACACCGAATGAAATTGGAAAGCAACAAATTTGAAGTTCATAAAAGAGAATACATCTTTACACAATACATAATTAACTTGTAGTTTTCATTGACACAAGATATCCCTGAGACAAGAGCATAGTTGGATTGATAAAAGGACTAGACACTTATGTAGATAATGAAAACTCTCGCAGCCACATTACAGCAGGAAAATAAAAGGATTTCAGTACATAATCAAATCACTAGCTGAAAGAGCTGATAAAAGTTTTGCATTCTGCAAGTTATTTCACAATAATTAATTCATGAGGGTTTTTTTGTAATGTTTCTCTAATCAGAAGCATTCATTTTTTCAAAGACAGGTGTCCCCTAATCTGCTCTTTCATTCTCTTTGCCGGGAGATTAAAAATGTTGGTGTTAATGGCTTTTTCCTCCTCCTCGGTCTTGGATCTACTTAGGTTTATTTTTATATATTTTTTCTTAATGGAGTCTGCTTACATGTTCTTTGGTTCCACTACTCAGTTTTACCCTTCTCTTTGTTATCTTTGTGTCTGCTTTTACTGAACAAAATCAGGTCACACTCCTTTAGTTAGAGTTAACCAACACAGTTTCTATTAGTGATTTGGAATCTCTGATATCATTTTACATTTTCATTGTTCCACTCCACAATGTATTCTTACGTCACAGGCATTCCAATTAACCAAATGTATCTTTTCCCTACTGGTTTAATTAAAATCTCACTTAATTTAAATAATAGTTTTCTGTCACTACATCCAGTAAGACAAATAAAAAGTCTCAATTAAAGCAAGTCCAGTCATTTCCCAAGACCTTGCATTGTTGAAGAAGTAGAAGGTCTTTTATCTTGCATTAGTAAATGCAAATAACATATTTACTGGGAAGCTTGTGCTAGCATGATGGTTTTAAATATCTCTTTTTCACATTCAGGGTTAAATGAATGTTTCCTTAGAATCATAGAACCGTTTCAGCTGGAAGAGACCTTTAAGATCATTAAGTCCAGCCTTTGTCCTACCCCTATCAACCACTATTCCTTTTTACATCCTCCTTCTCATCTGACGTGCCATTAAAGTTAACTCAATACTTTGGTACTGTGGACCAGCAAGAAATAAATCACAGAATAGGCACAAAGCCAAAATTATTTGGTTTGTTAAGGATCTCTGCAGGTCATCTAGTTCAACTCATTGCTGAAACATGAGATTGCAAAGGGTCTTGTACAGCTGAAAATCTCTAAGGATGGAGATTTCACAGTATTTCTGGGCAACCTGCTTCTTAATTTGGCTACTATCCCTGTGAAGATTTTTTTTTCCATGTTTGTGTTAAAAATTCTTGTTTCTACAATTTGTATACACTAATTTTTGTCTTTTTTACCTTGCACTTCAGAAGCAGAGTGTATCTTCTCTGTAATAACTTTCCAGGTCACTGAATAAAGCCACTATATCCTCCCTCAGCTGTATTTTTCACCTAAACCGAACCAACTTCTTTTCCCTGTTGTCATGTGTCTTTTTTCCACACAGGTTAGTGGAGTACTGAAAGGTAAATAACAAAGTTGCTTGAAATCTTTGCATCACTTGTTTCAAAATGTGACAGCACTTTTTGACTGGATTAAAAAAGAAATTTTATTTCCTGTTGTATCCAAACGGCACATGAAATGGTCCAATTGAACTGTTGAAAAAACTGGCTAAGCATGCACAGCAAAATAACATAGAAATGATAGGACTAGTTTTGAATGAGTTTTTTAACTAATTAAACTTCATGTTACTGATGTTAGACTATATAACTTCTATCTAATACTACAGGTGCTCAGAATCACAGCAAAATTAGATCAAGCAGATCAAAGCAAGTATGAAAGACCAGAGTTGAAAACACCATCAATCCTCATGTCTTTTACGAAAATAATTTGAAAGTGACCTTGTTTCATTATCAGAGACTAAAATTCACATTCTACAAATAACATCAGTCTTAGATGTAAAATCAGCTTAAATAAATGAATTAAACTATGAAAAAAAAAAAAATCCAGGAACCAGATGTATAGAACGCAGTAAATGAAACTTATGGGTCTTCTTGGTTTAGATTTAAAGAATAGCATTAAGCAGTATTGAATGAAAAGCCAAAATGCTGCATTTTATTTAGTAATGATGTTTGAACAGACCCAAACATAACATTAACATTAAAAAAAGGTGCCACACTTCATATACAAGATGTTTTATACAAGAGAAAATAACCTACAAAAGTCTAGAGCAGAGAAAAAAGTGAATTTAAATGCTCTTAAAGATCACTTTAAAAAGAAAATTTGTTGAATTGTTTTAAACACATTTATGAGGACAAACATGAAACAGCTAATCAGCATTTGTCGGTTGCTTTTTTTCCATTAGTGATACACACAAAATACTTCAAAAGCTGAGCCTGGGAACTGAAATTATTAATTCTGCTACATATACAAAAATCATAGGCTTGTCAGAAGCAATATTTTATGGATTACTATAATTTTTCATGTTGTCTCTTCCTGGTGTCCAAGTGCTAATGATTCTTTCCCTCTGTTCTGCTGGGAGTAACTATCCCTTCTTTTAAGCACTCTGACTCAGTAACATAATCACGTTACAAATGGAGTAACTGTTTCATGCATTTTAGGTTAATTTTCCTGTTTCTTGTCTTACCTGCTTGAAAGTTTGTTCCCTTACATCTCTACTAGGCCGTGTAAAGGCCTGTCTCTATGAACCTTGCCTCTCATTTCTCTTTACGTTAAAAGTTGGTCAATTTAGAATGTCTGTATGATCAGAGATCTAGATGGTAGCAGACTGAATGATGCTTTGGTAACAACTTTCTCTTTCCCAGTGTCTACATTTCTAAAAATAGCTCTTTGATTTTGTAACAGAAGTTATGTGGAAAGAGTGAGGCCCAGATAAGTTTTCCATGTTTTTAAAGTTATAGTAATTCCAGTCTTTTTCAACTAAAAGCTGTTTTGCCTCAAAGCAGAAAACTGAAATTGTGCTGTTGAGGTCAGCATTTGGGACAGACCACTCTGTTAACACAATTCAGCTCTCTGTAAAAGAAATAGCAGATATGATTCATCATGGTGACATTTCATGTAAGAGGAGAGAAATAAACATTTTATGGTTTTGATTCTCGCACCTAATAACTTACAAAACCTGACTGAGATGAGAGTGTCATATCTGTTGAGATCATAGCCTGAGTGGGCAACATACTTGGAGAAAACCAGCCCTGACAAATTTTGTACCTGAAATTTAGATGCCAGCTCTAATACATGATCATGATTGAAGATAGGAATTCTCCACTGAAACTGGAAAGTGTGATTCCAGATCTACTTCCAAGTTGCAATGCTGATTTAGGCGAGGCATACATTACCTCTACAGCTCCATTTCTCTGTTATTAATAGATTAACCTTGATATGGAAGATTTGTGTGACTCTAGCCTTTAAAAATGTAATGCATTAAAGCACTGCAAATCTTAATTCTTTCTTCTCTCTCCCCTATCATTTTCATGAAAGCTTTACTAAACACGTAGCTGTGAATTTATCCTCGCTTCTTGTTTTAAGACCATTACAATTTCTTGTAAGTCAATATCTATCATTCTTCTTTCCATCTACATGAAACAACAGCTGATCCACTTGCATCTTTGCCTTTATATTAACATATATATTTTTGTAATATTTTTCACAGATTCCAGGTAAAGAACCCAGCTCATCCTGTAGTGATTCAGAACAAAGGAAATCCATGAAATAGAGGCAACACTGTTTTTCCAATATACCAATGCTAGGCTTTTCCAGTTTTAATTCCAGCTCAAATGTTGTAACCTTTGTATTCCTACTTGCCTATTTAATTTCCATATTCTTTTCACATTCTTTCTCAATGTTTGGGGTTTTTTTTAATAGTTTAGTGTACTATTAAAATATTTTATTCCACTGTTTTTAAATGTATCTTTCATGAAGTGTTTCAACTACAAGAACTCTTGCACTATTGTTATTTTATTACCCATTTCTTTTAACTGCAGACCAGCGTGTCTAATTTTAGTTTCAAGACTACATCTTGCAACCTTGCCTCTGAAAGGAAGTGCCACCTTCTGTTCTTTGTATGTGCTTGAGAAACAAGACTCTTTTTTCTTGCTGGTATGAAGCCCACATTAACAGAGACCTGACTACTGTCTGTATTTTGTACATAGGTCAAGTTTATTTTACCCCTTATTCCTTATTCTCTCTGTTAGTACATGATCCTGTGTTGTGTGATCCTGACTTACACTTACTCTCACAGCTTCCTGTATATCATCCTCATTTGTCTCAGAGCTGTGGTCCATTTTTATTTTTTTTTTTCCTCAAAGATTTTCATCATTGACTTTCTATCTTAGGAATTGTTATAGAATACATCAATAACAACTTTTTTAATCCTCCATGTTGATTTCAATTAGATCTATAGTGTCACTATTTTCCCCTTACAACTCAGATGATATTGTAGTATCTTATCAGCAATAAGACTGTAGCTGTTCATGGAATAGAGATGCCTCAAAGTGCCACATCACTTGTCAGTTTTCAGAAGGTTTCACATCTGATTTAAGGCCTTCCCTTCCTTCAAACAATACGAGGGTAAGATATCAATTCCTCTCTTAACTCTTAGGTCTTTATTTTGTCGTAAATCTAAGTGATTTATGTTCTTCTGAAAAAGCCTCTGGTCATTCTTACATATAATAACTTGTGTGCTGGAAGTTGTGACTTCACTTTTCAAGGAAAGGGAAACTACATTCATTATGTTTGTTCATTTTTATTTTCTTTCTGTAGCAAGGACCTTATCCCTAGCTTCCATCTTTCAAGATTTTTATATTAGAGAATTACCATAGAGATGATGAACAAGGAATTCACTAATATACTCCAGCATGTAAATTATGTACTTAATCTAAATTATAGTTCAACAGAAATGTATGAGAAATCACCAATAAACATTTATGTTAGAGATCTTTATTTTTTTAAGTTTATTTTGTAACACTGTTGAACAAAGGAAAGATTTGTCCTGAAATACTCTGAACCAGCATTTATACCTCTGCAGTGTGGTATCTGTGTATTCATAATAAATGGAAGATACGTCTTTTGTATGCATTATGAAACACTATGAGGAGGTTTGATGTAGTTATGTCAGATTGTTTGCATCCTGTGGGAATGAAGTGAGGAACAAAGGTAAGGAGCATCTGCCATTTAACATGTCAAATTTACAGGGGCCAGTGGAGCTGACAAACATTGAAGAAAGTATGTTTTGCAATTTATAAGGATTACAATACTCATTTCCCCTGCATTTGTAACTCACACAGGACGTGCAAATAGGCTAAGCTGCAGTCTTACTGAATATTCCTGAGGTTGCCAGGCCTTGAAGTGGCTAACCTAAAAGAGATTTTTTTTTTGGTGGGTGTAATATTTGAGGTGAAATCAATGACAGTTCTCCCCTTAATTGTCATGACACATAAATCTAGTCCAATGTTTGACAGAATAAAAAACACATGTAGTACAATTTTCTCTCTCAAAATAGTTATAAGGGAATGAACAGTGACTTATAAGTCAGAAATACGGCCCTGGACGATTAAATGTTGACTGCAGACAACAGATGTCTTGATATGATAATGACAATTTCTATTTAAAAAAAAAAAAAGATTATAGATTTCAAATGTGAAATGCAATGAAAGAATTTCCAATCTTAAAAAGATTAAAAATCTCTATAACATATTCTTTCAATACACTTTGTATCACATTACTCTTAAAAGATTATTTAGTTTCTCTGGGTGCAATGATTTTGCATTATTTCTTTCAGTGCAGAAGAAATTTATTTGATAGAATCACTTTTAAAATTTAGCATGATACATGTAGAAAACTTCAGTGTATATGGAGATTACAGTTTAGGCTTTATGGTGATTAGTAACAGTACTACTACTATTGACAACTAGGTACCAAGCTCGGTTTATATGGTTGTCACAGTTGCTTCATGCCTTCATGGGACTCTCATTTTCCAAACCTCTGTAACAACAGGGAAACTCTTACTTTATTTTTGTTAAATTAATTGAATATATAGTCATTACAATTTAATCCCTGTCAACATTAAAATTATATATATTAACTGTATCTTGTCAGATTCACATCTATCAGTTCACTTTCCTGCAATTACAAAAGGAAGATGGATAAAGACATAAAAATAATTCATTTCTGTTATCTGAAAAATAGTGTGACAGTAATAGGGGAAATTGAGGTGTTTTATTCAGATCCTTAGTACATTCTATGAAAATGAGAAAAAAAAAGAAACAAGGAAAAAGTGTTTGCAGAAGGGAAATAAAACTGAGGAATTGATATTTTAGGGCCCAAGTCTTTTAAGGTTTTTATAAGCGATTTGGATGCAGGAATCAAATTTATATTGTTTGCCAATGATACTAAACTAGGAGGAGGTACAGACTCTCTTGGATGTAGAGAGGCCTTACAGAGAGCTCTGAATAAACTGACGAGCTGGACAATCACTAACTGCATCAAATTTAACAGGAACAAGTGCCAGATTCTGCAGCTGAAACAAGGTAATCCTAGTTATATATACAAACAGGGGAATGAGAGGTCAGAGGGTTTGGGTTGATGAAAAGTTGAATATGAGTAAACAATGTGCCCTGGCATCAAAAAGGGCCAGTTGTGTCCTGGGGTGCATCAAGCATAACATAGCTAATGAATTGAGGGATGCGATTATCTCACTCTACACTGCACTGATGTGGGCCCACGACAAGTACTGTGTGCAGTTTGGCTCAATATAAGAACATCAGACTATTAGATTGTGACCAGGGTAGAGTAACCAAGATGTTGAAAGGCCTCAAGGGCAAAACTTAGAAGGAGTGAGGAGTGGATGAGGTCACTTGGTTTGTTCAGCATGGAGAACAGTAAGCTGAGAGATGATTTTATCATACAGTCAACAGTTTCCTCTAGATGGGCATCAGAGAAGGATGTGCTCATCTCCTTTCTCTGGTGACCAGTGATAGGACACAGGGAAATGGATGAAGCTGTGTCAGGGGATGTTCAGATTGGACATTATGAAAAGGTTCTTCACTGAGAGAGGGGTCAGTCACTGGAATAGGCCCCCTAGAAAGGTAGGCATGGAACCAAGCTTGTCAGAGTTCATGGAGTGTCTAGATGACTCTTTCAGAAATACGGTTTAGTTTTAGGTAATCCTGCAAAGACCAGGGAGTTGGATTTGGTGATCCTTATGGGTCCCTTCCAAAATAGGATATTCTGTGCTACCGTTACATAGAAAGTTAATGAAGATTAACAGATGCTGTATTCTTTAGGTGTCTCATCCAATTATAAGCCATACAACTCCAATTGTCTTTTGAGAAAGATTTCATAGAGAAAGGTTAGGTACTTGCTATCTCATTACCTGGTCACTCTTGTTTGCTTGTTTCTTTATTTAGGTAACAAAACTACATTATTATTATTATTATTATTTAGTGTAGCAGGCAACCAGATCACAATCCTACCAAGAGGAAAGGTCAAAAACATCTTGGGCTAGAATTATCAGGCAGAAGAATGAATAAGATAATGATTTGTGGAACAAATCCAGTAATCCAATAAGGAATACCTGGAAGGATTTAATCAATAAACAATCTTTATAATATTGTATAAAGGAAAATTACAGCAATGGTTTGGACTAAGGGAATTTACCATGTTTTGGGGCAATAATCTCACTCAATTTTTAGGATTCTAAATTAAATTTTAGTAACTAAAGTAACAGATATCCTTTTGAAAATCATACCTCAGTTTTTTCCAATTCATCTCCATTTTCAGTTAAGCAATTGTAGGTAATAAAGGAAATAAAAGGGTACTTACTAAGTGATGCATGCTGATGAGAAAAAATATTGGAATTCAGTTCTACAAAAAGTTGTACTTTTCAAAGTAACTATAATTAAATTTCACAAAACTGTAAGCTTATCAACACTTAGGGCTAGCTCTGCAAAGGATCTTCAGCTTCATGTACTTACAAAGTTATACCTCTTTGAATGCCTCTGAGGATAAAACTACCTAACTTTGGGGCTTAAACATAGGCAGAATCTCACTCTGAAGGCTGTCTATGATAATTATCTTTTTCCAGGTAAGAGTGTCTGTCCCCTTACTTTCTGACCTCTCTGATTTTAAAAATTGTATTCAAATTTGGTGCCTAGATTAAATGGTCTAACTCTCACTTCATAAGGCTTAACAAATATTGCAGTCCTGATTTATGATACAGGCTTGGGGAAAGCTGTCCAGCAGAAAAGGACCTAGGAGTGTTAATTGACAGCCATCTAAATACGAGCCAGTAGTGTGCTCAGTTGGCCAAGGCCAATAGCATCCTGGTTTGTGTCAGAAATAACATGGCCAACAGGACTAAGGAACTGATTTCCCCCCTCTGCTTGGCTCTGATGTTCAGTTTAGAGCCCCTCCCTAGAACATTGAGGTGTTGGAGTGTGTCCAGAGATGGGCAACAAAACTAGTGAAGGGTCTGAAGAACAAGGGTCTGAGATTATTATAGACTGAAAAAGTAGTCTTATCTAGTCCCAAGCTTCTGGGAAATAGCCAGGTGTAACAACTCTAGTCTTTAAGTGTGTACTAATTTCACCTTTGAATATCAGGGATTATAGAAATACTAAATACTTTAGTTTCATAAATAGGAAAAAAAAATTGTCACAGAATGAGTATATTGTTTAGGAAAATGTAGTATAAACAATAAGCTTGTATAAAGAAAAACATGCTTTAATGCTTAGATTCTTCAGAGTGTGCTGTAGAAATATTGAAGACAGGTGAAAAAGCAGGATTTAAATAAAACATGAAAACAATGGCAACAGGATGGATGTCATTTTATGTAGTTGATACAGTGTCTTTGTCAAATCAAATGTCTTTGATAAAATGCAAAATATTTAACATGATTAATTTTAATTATTCTCCCAGATAAGAATTCTTTCAGAATTATATGGGGTGCTAACATAATTTTTCTAGGAAGAACAAATTTCTTTTTGTGATGAGATCTAGGATTTTCCCAGTATTACTCTTGACTCTTTTCCTTTCAGAATTCTTCAGATTTCAGTTGTAACAGTTTTCAGAGGGTTCATATTAACTCTTCTACTATGTTGGTTCTCCTTCTCACTCCCCTCTCTGTTTTTCTTTGAGTCAAACCTGTCAATTTACACTTGATTTTGCTTTTTTAGGCTGATAACCTGCTCTGTCTGCCACATTTAAAACTATGGGAACTTTTATCATAAAGCTGAAAATCCCTAGACACATTATCATTTTAAAAGCCCTCAGGGACTACATAATAAATATAGCATGATTACATGAAATAAGAATGACTGCATGTGATGGATTTGTGTGGAGATGCTTTTGCTTGGTAACGGGGAGCGGTCTACAGTGCTGGTCCCAGTAAGCAGTTCTGGAAACATCCCCAGCTCTGAGTCAGACCCACCTCCAGCCTGGCTGGGACAGTCCAGTGCCTCTGTCATCATTATTTAAGGAAAAAGATCTGTAGTGCATAGGAGGAAGTTAAAGGGTGAGACAAGATAGAGGTGGCCTTATGGATCCTACAGTTGGAGAAGGAGGAAGGGAGGAGGAGCATTGGACCTGTAGACCCCTTGCAGCCTGTAGCAAGAAGACAGCTGTCCTCTGGAACCTGCAGAACTGATAGTTGCCAGCATCTCCAGGAGGACTCCATGCCAGATAAGGTGATTGAGCCTAATGAGAATCCCATGCCAAGGGAAGGAATTGCTGAAGACCCCATGCTAGAATGGGTGAGTGTGCCCAGAGTGTGTGAGGAGGGGGCCATGGTGCAGGCTGTGCTGGAGAGCCTGTGGGCCGCAGAGAACCACTAAGGAGGTGAAGAGTAGCTGCAGCCGTCGAGATGAACATATATCAGAGCAGCCCCTGCGGGGCTGTCTGGCCTGTGAGGGACCTCACACTGGAGCAGACAGAACTGGCAAGGAGCCCGCCTGCCCTGAGGAAAGACAAGTATCAGGAGCAGTTGGGAAGAAACTGACTGAAACCCTCATTCTCTATGTCCCTGCACTGCAGGAGGTAAAACCACAGGGATCGGCCTGAGCGTGGGACAAGGGGAGAGGTGGGGGGAGGTGGTCTTAAAGGTCTGGTTGTATTCTTCATCATCATCCTACTCTGTGTTGGATTTGATTGGTGATGGATTACATTAAGTTTCCTTTTCTTCCCCAAGTCAAGCAGTCCTGTCCAGATTTTAAGTGGTAAGTGGGCCTTCTCAGTCAGGGAGTTTCAAAGCCTCACAGTTAGTTTTCTCTTTCCCATTGTGTTGGGAAGAGGAGTGAGCCAGCAGTTGCTCATGGTTCTCCGTTCCTGGATGGGCCTAAACCACAACACAGGAAGAATCTTTTCTCTTGAAATCTTTAAAAAAGAGTGTGAGCACAAGTGTGTATGTGTGTATATATATGTTTGCTTATATGTTAGTTATAAAGTACTGTACACAGTGTTTATCTCAGCCCTGACAAAAGCTCTCTTTGTGCACCTCATTTTTAAAACTGTACTTTAACCTTGTGTCTGCAAGCAGCTGTGGAACAAATTCCAAATAATTTCACTATCTAACACCTCATTTTAGAGGCATTCAGGGATGCATCAAATGGTAACATGTATCTCTTGTCAGTGGCCTGATGAGACATCTAAAGTAAATTGCTTTACTGCTCTGTGTCTATGGTTCTTTACTTTTAAAACAAAATTCATGATTCCATTGCCCTTCACAATGATTTCTGAGTTCTATTGAGCAACTATTGTGCTGAACGGCTTTTATTAACTGCAACAGAAGAAAATATTAACATTATTTCCATGCACTTTTTTTCATTCTTTATTTTTAAAAGTGCTCGAAACGACAATAAACTGATAAACATGAGTTCTAGCATAGTCATGAAAGGAAGTGTGATATGTTCATGTTCGTACATTTCATTATTGTATTTTGTTTATTTGACGAAGTTTGATTGATTTGTGGTATTCATGACCACAATTTAAAACAAAGATTAGATTTAACTTAAAGTAACTGGCTAAGAGTAAGTTTATCAGCAAAGTAAACAATTTTGAACACAAGACTGAAAACCTACCATCTGCTAATGAAGCTAAGACTTACTACTGCATAACTTATAAAGAAAATTTACATTTCTGAAGTAGAGGATTGAGATGGAGTTAGTGTCAGAGATTTATTTCTAGGCTAATATAAAGCAGACTTAATCTATGTGCTTTTCATTATTAATAGTTATCTTTGCAGTAAAAATATTTTAAATGGAAAAAATCAGTGCCCTGAACAAAGAGAAATGATTAGACAGTTGTTGGAATTGATGAGCTTAAAAGTCCTTTCCGGTCATTATGATTCTATGATTCTATGTTTTTGTGTACTGTACAATGAGTTTATTTATTTGTGTGCAGACTGTGTGTTTGAGCACATTCTTTATTCAGCATATAATATTATTTGAAACATGGCATATCTGGACTGCCTGTGAAATACCAGTTTCAAGTGTTTTCTAAATCACTTGTGAAATTTATCAAATTTATTAAACCATGCAAAGACTAAGCAAGGAAAAGCAGAAGAGTAAAATCTCTCTCCGCTGTTGCTGCTGTCAGTGACTATGCTGTTACCTCTGCAGAACCATGCAGTTAAATGAGACCTTGGCTATGTGAACCCACTGCTTAACTTATCAGGTGATTCTGATATGTATTGGGGGAACAAAAGAAGCTGAGATTAAGGGAAGTCCTACTGATGAGCTCTGGACTACTCATACCCTCCTCTAAAGTGTGCATGGAAGAGAAACAAAGAAAGAGAAAAAAACCCCAACTTTACACCATTTTAACACATTTGAGACAAGAAGCCAGATGTAATAGTAACCCAGATAATAGTCATTAGGTGGTTTTGGGAAATCAAAGAGAAAGGCCTGAGTGAGATCATTGTTACTTCGTTCTGACCATTCATATTAGAAAGAGCTACATGTGAAAACAATACCCTTGGAGGAGAATATCCATGGAAACCTGACACCAAAGAAAACCATGAGCCCTAGGTGGAACCTCAAAGTCTAACATCCAGGCTTCCAGATAAGCCTTGGGCAGCATCAAAATGCTGTAAGGACCAACAGCTCCCTGTGGGCTGGGAGCCAGGAACAGTGGGACCCCCATGGAGTCTTTCAAGGCAGGACCTATACAACTGTGTTCACGTGGTGTCAACTGTTTTCCAGTGGTGTCTAGAAACCTACTTAACTGACCAACTGCAAATGTCTGTTTTAGGATGATCTGTGCCTTCATTTAGACTCACAGTTAGATGCTTCATGCCATTTTTAGATGCTTATGTGGAATTGGCAGATATGATATAGAATTTGAGCTCTTCTGGAGTGACAGTTGTAGATCAGATTAGATACTTCAAGGCATCTCAAATGACACTAGATGTTTGCATTTAGACAACCAAATAAATCTGCTAGTTCCCACTGCATACCAAAATTATCACTGCACTTGAGTCTTCTGGATCACTGTTTTCCTAAGCAAAAGAATGTTCTTTGGGATCTGATCCTGGAAAAAGGTCAAGGAAAAGCAAGAGATATATTGTGTGAAGGAAAAATTCTCCACCAGTAGACTAGATGCACAATAATTAGTGCTAAAAATTACAGGGCTCTTCAAAACAAAGAGCAAACATCAACAAATAAAGAAATGAGTAAGAATAACTAGTAAAAGCAAAAATCCAATGGAACAGGTTACTAAAAATGTAGTAAATTTTACAGTATTTCATGCCTTTACAGAAAGATCATTCTTTGTTCTGAAAGACAGATTTGTTTCTAATCAGATTTATAAATGTAAGTAAAAAATGGAGGTACTCTAAAGAGTTCCATGACCTTTACATTGACAAAACTGATTAAGTAACCATAAGTGATTCCTTCTGCCCATAAAAGCTCTCTGTTAATCTACTAGATGGAAAAGTTATACTGTAGATGGCTATATCTTTAATAGAAATTCTAATCACTGCAAAATTGGATTGCTCCCCTGGGGAAAGAATAGTCTTTTTCCTGTGGGAAGTCTTGCAATGGGAAGTGTTTAATTTCACTACTTACTGAAGATGCCTTTTTTTTTTTTTCCCAGAGAATGGGATCAGTCTGGATCTTAATGTGATGATACTTCTTCTTAGAGGACCAGCAGTACTTTAATTTCATAATGTTTAAAACTTCTGTAGGTTGTCCATTCAACAGGTTTAAATTGGTGTAACTCTATTCACAGAAACTGGTGAAGAGTAAATGATGAAACAAACATTACTCCTTTTTTCTTTTTTTAATTTAAAAGATTTAATGGCTGAAAAGTTTGCAATTTCTTTTAAACATAGACAATTTGCTACAGTTTACTCTGAGAACCTAATTAAGTGGCAGAGATTTCTGAGTGGTATGAAACTTGCCTTTGACGAGAACATAATACAGTTGAATTGATAGGAGGACAATATTAATACTGAACTTGATTAATCCGTTTTGACTTTTAAGCATTTAAAAGTATGTCTTTCTCGACAGTTACTATGTGCACAAAAGAAAGAGAAAAAAAGACAAAAATTATTTACCTCCTTCTACAAAAGCAGAAGGGCTGTCAGTCTGTTTATATGCAGTCTGTTTATACAGTCATTTATAATGCTGGTAGAGGTGCTGAAGGAAGTGTCTATGACGCTGAAGGAAACTGCACTTCTCAAAGTGAAATACCTAGTTGAACAATCTAAATGTGGCATTAGTTGAGGTGTATTTTCTGTTTTAATACAGATCTGAAAATTTAACATATAACCTTAAATTAAGAGTGCCAACAGAAACAAGAACTGTCTTTCACTAATAGGCCAAAATCAAAATATCCCACAATGTTTTCCAAACACCTCAAGTAAGAGAGTCATTTTAGTCACCGACTGTGGAAGCAAACAGTACTGTTTATTAGTCAGATGAATTCTTGAACAGAGATTATCAGACTTGGGCCAAGTATTTTCATTATCACCCAGTGTTACACCACAGTCACACGATAAAGCATGCCATGGTGCTAGATTGTTGTACATTGAAACACAATATGTAGCCAAAGCTAGCTGTGAATTTGGAATGATGTTGCATGGCAATACTAAGTTTCAGGTCTATTGAGCAGTTGTGCTCACAGCATTTCTCTACCATTATGTGACATGAATCATCTTCTGTTATCGTGTCAACAGACATGATAATTTCTATCTACTGTTTTTGCTTTCCTTGGAGGATTCAATATAACTCGATTCAGCTACTGTAATTCTGTTAATATTTTTCACTTAATCTGGACTTGATTATTTAACTGTGTCTTTTTGTATTGTGTGACTAAACTTGGGTGGAGTATTCTGGTTCAAGCAAATGGGTGCCAAGTAAATGAAAATAATCACTACTCTCTATCTACTGTTTACATTTATGTTGATGCACATCAGTAAGCTCTTTGGATTCATCGCTACCATGGCATGAAGAACCCAAAAAGGGCCTCTAAGCTGTTTCCAGTAGAGCTACAATCCATCAAGATGACAATCAACCTGTACTGATACAGGGCTGACATGTGCAGATACAGGTCTTTGCTTTTGCTTATCACATAGTCTCTGTTGACTCATTCCACTGACCTGTTTAAGTCACTCTGGATCTCAGCTGTATCCATGTGTATATTGACAACAAACACATAAACCCACAGAGTTTAGAGTTGTCCACAAACCCGGTTAGACTGTAGTTTACTTCCTCCTCCTTCTGGTCACTGGAAAAGGTATTAAAAAGAACAGGACCCAAGTCAGACCCCTGAGACACTCTACTTACAAATAGCCTCCAAGTATCGTACGAAAAATTGACCACTGTTTTATCAAGAGTATGAATCACTTTTCATTCCTGTCTCATTTTACAGACTGTGGAAAGATCCTACAGTTAGCAAAGTTCAGACAGCATGTGCTGCAATTAAACAATTAATTTTGTTTAAGATGAATTCTGGCAAATCATATAATCATAGAATGGTAGGGTTTGGAAGAGACCTTTAGAGATCATCTAGTCCAACCCCTCTGCTCAAGCAGGTCCACCTAGATCAGGTCACATAGAAATGTGTCCAGGCAGGTCTTGAAGATCTCCAAGGAAGGAGACTCTACAAACCCTCTGGACAGTCTGTGTCACTGCTCCATCACGGTCACAGTGAAAAAAATTTTTCTTATGTTTAAATGGAACTTTTTGTGTTCCAGCTTCATCCCATTATCCCTTGTCCTGTTATTAGCTACAGTAGAAAAGAGGGATGTCCCAACCTCCTGACACCCATCATTTAGATATTTATAAATATTAATGAGATCTCCCCTCAGTCTCCTCTTCTCTAGACTAAACAGCACCAGTTCCCACAGCCTTTCCTCATATGAAAGATGTTCCAATCCCCTGATCATCTTGGTTGTCCTGTGCTGGACTCTTTCCAGAAGTTCTCTGTCTGGAGAGCAGAAGCTCCTTCAACCTGTTGGCTACACTCTTCTTGATGCATCCCAAGATGCCATTGGCCTTCTTGGCCACGAGGGCGCATTGCTGGCTCATGTTCAGTTTATTATATGAACTTTAAGTGTGAACTTTATTTTTTTTAAGTATCTTTTAGTGGGATAGGTGTGAAGTCTATATATTCTTTTTGTTACTGTTTCCAAATATTTCCTTGGGTAAGAAGATGATGAAATAATTCCCAAATCAATCAGAAATTGACTATGTATTTTTCTTGTGGATTCAGTATCCTCAATTCACTGTTGATAGGAATGTGGTGTTCAGTAATGGAGCTACCACAAATTTTATCATATTTACATTTGTATTTGCTGCCAAAATGGTTACATTTATGTCAAACTGTCTTTGCCAAAATGATGAACACAGGCATACTCAATTCTGTGTTTCCTATATTGACAGCTGAGTTACCAACGTACAAGCTTTCAGTGATGGTGTTTATATTAATTGATTTCTTCAGATGTTCTCATACTAAGTTATTGCCTTTGCAGAATAACATATTGAACTATCTAAGGTAATTAGTAAATAACAATGACGGACATAGAAGGAACATGAGTGACTTGGTAACAAACTTTCCTGATAAAATTATTTACATAGTTAAGGATGCATCTGTTTTGAATTGTGGAAGGATCTCATTATACCATGTAATTTATCAGTGAAGAAATAAGGGAAGAAACATTAGTGAATCAGTACAAACATAGTATTCACCCATTTAGAGGAAATTACAATTAGCTTTTGGGTCTCAATTTCTAAAAAGTAAAACAAAAGGAGTTAAAGAGATGGGTGACAAACTTGATGTTTGTCAAGGATAAAACAGATTTCACTCTGGGAATAACTAAGGAGATAACTTTCCAACCCTAAAATAGTTTTACTGAATTACACGGAATAATTTACATTCATTGACAAAATTCTGTTATATCTTCCTGTTGCTTTGCTCATACTAGATACCCCAGGGTCAGGGAACCTGATAAGATGCAAATATGCTACCTCCTACTTTCACTTGTATGGCATATATTTTTATTTCCTCATCTCCTTTATATTTCCTCATCATCTTTATACTTCTGTTAACACATCTTTCATATTTTTTTTTTCTTTTCCTGAGTATACATTAAGCCAGGTTCTGTAAAGTTCAAGACTCCTTAGTTGTGAGAGATAGAGATCTAAGATGTGTTAGAATTAAAACTAATGCCGCAGAGAGAAATGTTTTGTATTGGATTTTCAGGGATAGGTTTTGGGGAGAGTTGATGTTGTTTGGTTTTGTGGGTTTTTTTCCCTCTAGGAAAAATAAAACATACATCTATAATTCTGTTAGATTTTTAGGCTCTCTGTCCTTTCTAGATGTACATAGTCTGATAAAGTGTTTGAAACTGTTATGAAAATTCATCTTCATTCTTAAAATCTGTCAACTGATGACATTGAGGATTAACCTTTTAGTAAGGCAAGGACAGCTCCTATTGTATAACTGAATTATTTCTATTAAGATGTTTCATTGTAATGAGAATCTGTTGTAAGCTGCAGTCTGTCATCCTGTTCTGCTCTTGGAGACAGAACTCTACATTCCGAAGAAAAATATGATTTTTTTTTCTCTGCAGATGTTTGCCACAGTCTTGCAAAGCGACATGTTTTCTGTGACCTTTATAATACTGATAAGATCTCTTTTTTTTTTCAGCTGGTTTGCAGAAGTTTAGTTAATCACGATATAGAAAATACGTGACAATACACAAGAAATATATGATGATATACAATGTTGTAATAGTGTCAGTCACAGAAGAACTAGTGAGATCTCTTTTTTTTTATTTCCTGTTGCCATGTGCCATGGGTCAAAGCTACCAGGAGCCCCTCAAACCTTGGGTGTTTCCATATACTTTGGACTGTGGAGCATATGAGAACACAGTACTTCAGCTACGTTATGCTTAGATTTCCTGATTTTTTGTGTACGAGGAAGTTCATTACAAATTTCTAAAGAAAGTCTTTTAATTCTGTATAAATACTATGAATGAGAGATGCAATTGCTGACAGATTAGGGGGAAGGGCCAACAATGGAAGCTAAAAGGAACTTTAACTTCCTCTTTTCCCGTTAATGTTGTGTGATATGTATTCTCTGTTATATGACAAGTGATCTACAATGCTTCACAGTGTTCACACGTCCTTCCTAAGCAGTACTGACAGCCTCTGAAGTAAAAATCTGTAATATTCAAAGTTATGAAATAAAATGTTTGTTGTGCTAAAAAAATCAAATATTTTGTGAGTTTTTTCTTTGTATATAATTCTTAAAAAATGAAAAAGGAGTTTATTATAACACTGAATTAAAAAATATCAAGTGTTCTCTTTAGATATTTCTTGTGTACATGTACATGTGCTTTAGAGAACCCATTGCAATTACATTTATCATTGTCTAAATGCTTTACTGAATTATTCAAATGGAAGATTTCAGTCTAGTAAAAATGAAATTATAATGTTGAAATTAGAATAGTAAAATATAAAAAATCTTAACTTTTTTTTTTAAAAAAAGAAAAATTAACACGATTTTTCTGTGAAATATTTTGAATTTAACAAAACCCCTCTTGATAAAATAAAACTGTTCCATCCATATTTTTTTGAAAGAGCACTACTTCTTTCCACATGGCCATTAATCAAACTCAGGCCACACTTTAGCACCTCCATTTATTATTGACCTAACCAAGAGCATATAGTCCAAGTACTCCAGAAGTAAATTTGCAGAAATATATTAATATACTCTAGCTCCATCTAGCTTTACTTTCAGGGTAACTCATATCAGACAAAAGTTCTTTGTAAATAGGTTCGGAGTCATTTTGTCTGAGTTGATTGTAGCAGTTTCATAAGTAAATCCTGTGATCATGATGAAATTTGAGAAGGAAAATGCAACTTTGCTATGGTCCTGTAAAAGTTTAATTTGGTGTCTCTTAAATGCTTTTCAGTAGCAGACAAAAATGAAAAATGTAGATTCCTTTGCATCATATATTGCTATTTTTTCTAATTATTACATTTAAATTTTGTTATATACTTTTTGATAGTGACATAAGACTCTAGTGCAATTGTACTGAAACTCAGATATAAGTAACTTAAAGTTGGATTACTTTTTCATGCATTTTATAATCCAAAATACAAAAGGCCCTATCTTAACTTCTATAATCACTAGAATTGACTTTGTTGGGGCTACTCATAGAAGTGTGCTAATCACAAAGTCACAGAATTTTAAGGTTTGGAAGAAACCTTGAAAGATCATCTAATCCAACCCTCCTGCCAGAGCAGGACCACTTAGAGTAGGTCACATGGGAATGTGTCCAGGAATATATATTTTATAAAGTGAAAATATTATGACATCCCTAAATGACCAAGAAGGGAAAAGAAGCAACCTAATTGAAATCCCTCAGGGTTATGATTTGCCGTCCACTGCAGTGTCCCCAGAAACCCAGTCTGCTCCTGTAAAGTGTAGTGCCTCTCTTCAATCATATTGATACAATGGAAGTTGGGACAGTGCTTAAATGTGCTCAAACAAGGACTCTGTTAAAAAGAAATAGTGAACTTTTTATTGAGAGTAGGAAATAGAACGATCAATAAGGATCTAAGCAGGTGAGAAATCCTTATGCTAGAATTGTCAGATAAAAGGCTTTTGTTATCAGATCATGGTCTATTTTTCTTCTCCTTAATTATTTAGGAATACCATAATATTCTAACTTAATAACCTCTAATTTGTGAATAATCAAATAAGACAAGTTGCAGAATTCTGTAGATAACTGAGATACAAATAGTTAAGATCCTTCCACCTGCGTGTTTGTGTTTTCTAGATCAATCATTCTTAACAATGTTAATGTTAATCTGTTTCCCAGAAATAAATTTTTCTCTCTTATTCTTATAGAAAATAAAAAAGCAGAGGGATAGGTAAATATTTTGTGTGCCATGCTTAATTCAGTAGAATCTGCAGAGCCTTTGGTTATAAGAATCCAAGTCACTAAGACCAGTCTTCTCTTTCATGACTTCTCATTATGTTTGGAGATTCAGAATTGACTTTTGCTTTAGCTGGAATTTACTTTTACATGGTTGAAAGCTAAAAGTGACTTTAGTGGAATTCAAAACATGTTGAAGTGTGCTGATGAAGGATACTTGGCAAGTTGTTTTTCTTATTTTTCAGGATGCTCTGAAAATGGAACATACACACTAAAAGAAGTAGAAAGTCATTTTCTGAATTCTTCCACTATCTTGATAGGAGTAGCACTGAGCATGTTAATGTGTTTACAATTGCATTTTCAGGATCCTTAAAGCCTTCATCTCTTTGACAGAAAAAAGTAGGTTTAACTTGGATATACTGTTGTTCTTCTAGAATTTCAAAGAAACTAAAAGTCAGTGATCACACTAAAGTATCCCACAGGGTTAAAACAAAAATGTTTTTCAGTTTATTCTAAGAAAGTGAGATTTCTATATATTTATCTTATTTTATTTAACATACGTTTAATAACATAAAATATAAATTTACTAATTTACCTGTAGATTCTGCTCAGAAATAATCTAAAAATGCATCATTAAAAATCTATTCCTTTTGCTAACAAAATCTAACTATGGTATTTTAAATAACAAGTCTAAGGGTATTTGATACTTTTCTTAAGGCTCTCAATTCCAAAATCTAGTTGATAAAGTACATTTCCAAGTCAAGCATGCTTAGAATGTAATAGCAAAAAAATGGTCTATAACCAAGAAAATAAACATACACACACACACATATGCATATATATGTATGCATGTATTTATAATTTAAGTTCCCAAACTTCTAATTGATTCTGTAACTCCAGAAGTTTTGTTATAAGTTCTGAAAATTAATAATTGACCATACAATAATTTCTGCATGCACAAACACTTGTTCATGACAGAATTTAAAGTGTCTTATAAAAAGACTTATTAGCTATTATTAAAAAATCCCAACATATTTTTGCACAATTTCTGCAGTCAAAAATAAATGATCAAATTTGCAGCAGTATTCAGAAGTGAATTTTTTGGTTTTGTAATCCTCATTTAAATTCCATTGTTCTACTTTTTAAAGGAAAAAAGTTAAATTATGCACTTTAAAAGGTACTATGATAGCTAATAGATTTCTAAAACAAACAAAACTAGTTCAGTCAGGACATACCTCAAAAATAATTCACATTAGATGCTGGCTCAGTATTGATGAGTTATTTCTCCAAAGAACACTCAAACTGAAACTCTAATTCAAGCTAATTTCCCCCAAATTATTATGAAATAATATGATTTGTGATTCTGTGAATCTGGTGTGACAAAATGGACTATTTTCTTCCTGTACCTCCATATTCAAAATATTTACCTCACTATGATCTAGTAAAAAACCATATTTCTATTTACTTTTTTCAGCTTTATTGATGTCTTTTTTTTTTTTTAATTGATATCTCCTTTTTGTAATTTTGCCTATACAATCACTTCTTTCACATAAGTGGACTACTACACTTCTTCCTCCTGAACATCAGTTGTGCTTCATTGGTAGCTATTGTTGTAACTCCAAAGAAGAACAACTCAAAAACCCTTTAGCTGACAAAACTCTGCTGTGCTGAAGCAGTAGGCCACCATCTGCATTCCTCTTCTGAACTCATTTTTAACTAATATATTGTATAACTGAACAATTCTACACTATACTTGGGGAGCTTATTCTCTTTTTCTTCATCATTTCCAAACAGCTCATTTTTTTCCTTGCTATTATCTCCACAAGATCGCAAATTCTACAGAGCTGCAGGTGACTTTTAACAGAAGTGAGGAATGGATACAATGGATAATTTAAAGCAAGATAGACTTCAGCGGAAAGGAAAAGTTGCCTGTAGAGTAAATGTATCCAAATTCTAATGATGCTTTCTTTATTGGAGTTTCTGTCCTGCTCTGTTTTGAAAGACGTAGTTATTCTTCTGTACTTAATTTAATTTGCCATTTCAGAACTCACTGCCAGATTTCCAGAACACCAAAATTATCATCTTGACATCTGCCTTTTTCTTCCTTTTTATTATTGCAGATAGGATTAAAGTTTTTCTCTCTGGTACAGATCTTTGTTTTTTCTCTGCCTCTAACAGCTTGGTAAGCAGCTTCACACCATCCTGTTTCACATTTGCATTTGATGCCAAGTCCCTTTCTACTGATTATCTCAGTTGGAATGCCAGAGGGCCGGGGAGGAGGGGAAGGGTTTAGCAGTTATGTCCTGCAAAGGAAATCATCTGTTATTCAAAAGCAGTATGTGGTGCTCAGTTCTCAGAATTGCATACAGAACTGTGCTTTTTTCTTACCCTCTGACCTTGAAAATACCAAAGGAAATGGAAAGCTGAGAAGTTAGTATATATGAAAGGCTACTGCTCAGTTGTAGAGATTTAAATGTAACTGTGATTTGAGGCAGGGATTATGTGGATCCAGGCTTTTTATTTTAAAACATAAACTCTCTTCAACCTGCCATGATCTGTGAGATGATTCAAATCTGAAAATTACAAATGGAAATACTGGTGTGCCACAAAAAAATCATGAATTGTGTTTACATACTGGATTTTAACCACCATAAACTTTAATCTAATACAAAGCAACACTCCTTAAAAGGAGACTCAGTAGAAATCCTTACAACTAATATAAACTGAGGAGATAAGGAAAGGTTTGTAGCATTCATTATTTTTCAGATATTTCTAGAAAGCAGTTCTTTAAGTCATGATAAGTAAGTTTCCAAATAAAGACAGTTTAATCTCCAGTATTGATGTGGGAAAAGAGGATAATGTAGTAGTTTTGTCTAGGACAAGTTTTGGTAGTGGAGGGGCTACAATGGTGGCTTCTTTAGACAAAATGCTGCCAGAAGCTTCCCCTGTAGCTGATAAGGCTAATGCCAGTCAATTCTAAAATGGACCCAACACTGACCAAGACCTGGCTAATTAGTGACTGAGGTAACACCTCTGTGATTAACATATTTGAGAAGGGGAAGAAGTTGCTGCACAGCTGGTAAACTGCAGCAGAAGCAGAAAGCGGGTAAGAATGTGAGAACATCTCTGCAGACACCAAGGTCAGTGGAGAAGGAGAGGGAGGAGGTGCTTACGCCCTGAAAGAAAGATTTCCCTGTGACCTGTAGTGAAGACCATGGTGAGGCAGCTGTCGACCAGCAGCCTATGAAAGTCCATAGGGAAGCAGAGATCCACTCGTGGAGGATCCCAGGTTGGAGTGGGTGGATACCTGAAGGAGGCTGTGACTGTGGGAAGCACCCTGAAGCAAGCTCCTGGCAGGAGCTGGGAGCTAGTGGGGAGAGAGGAGCCATGCCATAGAGCAGGTTTGCTGTCAGGACTTGTGATCCTGTGAGGGACCCATGTTGGATCAGTCTGTTGCTGAGGGACTGTTTTCCCTGTAGATAACCCACTTTGGGGCAGTGTGTGAGAAGCTGCCCCTGTGGGAGGACTCATGCTGGAGCAGTTCGTGAGGAACTGTAGCCCATGGGAAGGACCCATGTTGGAGAAGTTTGTGAGGGGCTGTCTCCTGTGGGAGAGACCCCACACTGTAGCAGCAGGAAGTGTGAGTAGGTCTCCCCTTAGAAGATGCAAAGTCCATCTGTAATGAACTGAAGATAATCCCCATCCTCTGGAGCTGCTGGGGAGGAAGGGAGAATCCTGAGAAGAAGGAGAGGTGGGGGAAGGTGTTTTGGGGGAAGATGTTTTATGGGAAACTTCTGACAGCTGTTTAAAGAAGTCACCCCCGTAGCCCCTCCACTGTCAAAACTTGGCCTAGACAAAACCACTACAGATAGTAACACTAAATACAGCAGGAGACAGACTTATGAAAATTTTGATACTCATCAGTGAGGTTCGTGTTTTCTGTCTTGTTTTCCACCATACAGAATTACTTATATACATTCTGTCCAGGAACATCATGTATGTCATTAACTGTCCATCCACTATCTTCTAGATTCTTCTGGATATGCTATAGAAAGCTGTAAAATAAAAGAGCAGTTGAGGTCCTAACATTATAAGTACCACTTGGGTCAGAGTTGATTTGAAATCAACCCCAAGACAGAAAACTTGATGAACTATCATTTCAACATCATTAAAAATTAAAACAATGCTCTGAACTCTGAGGGGAAAAGTGCACCACAGTGCCCCTTGAAAACTGTCTCCTATAAAAGGTGGATTTTTTCCAGTATATTTATGCTTCTTCCCTGACAACGTGTATAGGTCTGAGCATGAAAAAGCAGGGAAAGAAGCATCATTCATAAGGGAGCTGTAATGTGCAAGTAGGTCACATCGTGCATAAAAGTTGTCTATGGAAGAAATAACTGTGGAAGACACAAGGTGCTTCTGGGTGCTGGCATTTATTTGCATTGTTGTGGAGGTGTAAATGCTAAATTGAGAATAGACTGGCTAAGAAAACCAAGAAGAGTAGTAGAAAAACTGTGATAACATTTTGAGGAAGATTTATGCTCTAGAGACAATGTATGGTTGAAATTAGCTTATATTTAAATATTTAAATGTTTAAATACAGGATAACCACACTGGATAAAGAAACATGTTTCACTGGGGCCTCTGTGGATTTGTACATGCAACACCATTCATTTAGTTATTGAATTACTTGTTTTACGTGAAACTAAGAATCCTATAGAAAAGTATGGTTAATCAACCAACTGTGTACATATGTTAAGGCACTGAAGCATCATTCACAAATTGTATTTTATATCATTATCTTTTATATCTACTTTCTTGGGTGAAAAATCACTGCACTATAAATTCTTACGTCAGGACTAATTACAATATGAGGGGAAATTTTCCTCAATAAAACGTGAAGCTGTTATTTTAATGTGTATAGAGGTGTTTTGACTTTAAGAGATCAATTCCTTTTCTTTCTCATACATGTCTAGTTCAATCTGTTGTGCCTTAGGATTTTGACTAATTTACCTTTTACAGAAACAATGGGACACTTGTATCTATGCAATGTGGCAGAGTAGTCAGAATACTCGGGTGACTAAAATGTCTCTGGGTAGCAATGTCCAGACACCTGCATCCCACTGTCAGGTTGGATTAAACATAATAGTCTAAAACTTACTTGTTAAGTCTTTAATGATAGCAAATTGTCTCAACAGCAGTGTTCAAAAAACTATTAAATAGAAAACAGCATGTAAAAAGGCTGGGAATTTTTTGCCTCTTCATGGTTAGGCATGCTGTAAAAATATATGTTTTTGGGCTGCACATTCTCCAACAAAAAGACACAAAAATAATGTTATAGAAGGTGAAAGAAATTTATTCCCAGGTTACATCCATATCTCAGACTACAAGTTCAACATCAATCATTTATACACATTTTCACGGGACCTCCGCAGGACTTGTCCACTTAATGGCCTTAACATTAATTCATGGTCCTAGCATTGCATAGCCATCTAGGACAGAGGTTTTTTTTAAAGATGAGGATCAAGACTGTGAAAAGTCAGATTTATCTGCCTCAACTCTACATGGATGTCAACATCTGTGAAAGAGTTTGAAGTATAAAATGTATGACATACATATGTCAGTGAATGGTGTCTTCCTGTGACTACCAGACCAATGTGTTGGTGTCCACATCCTTTTTACTCTGATTGATCATCAAATCATTCTTATTGTCATTTTATCTTTCTCTTATTTTTTTAAAGAGATTTATGCAAATCTCTATGTTTCCACAAAACAACCACCATCTCAAGTATTTTGAAGTAACGTTAGGTTTGTATCACTGGACAAACTGGAATATTCAAGCTTTTGTACAAACTGGAAATAAAATAAATCTTTATTCTTAGCAGGAAGCTGTACTATTCTATCTTAGTACTGCAGACTTTGTAGTTAATAATAAAGAGAAAAACGTGAATTACAGAAAAGCTTCATAGTTCACGACAACAAAACAGTGTAGCCAGAAATGACAGCAAGAGGAAACTCTTTCAATTCTGTTTAATCTATCACCAGTCTTAAGCATACCTCACACAAAAACTGTTCATTTATTCTGACAATGTTTGGGCATCTACTTATTCCAACATTATTACTGAAATTAAATTGATAAGCATGACTTGTATCAGAATGCAGTGTTTAAAACCAGGAAAATACTATTAAAAGTATTTGCCTAAACCAATTTGAAAGTAAAGTAAATCCTATGTAAATATTTTATTAATACTATTCATCTCCAAGAATGTTTGAATGAACTAATCTGTAACTACAATATACACTACAAAAGGAAATCAAGCCATCGTTATCTGTGCAAACGTGTTCTCTCGTGGATATTCGTAATGAAAAAGCACATCAGCAATTCTGAAAACTCTGTTCAGGTTTAGGACTCATCAAACAGTCAACAGAAATAATACCACTTGACAACATTTAGCATGTGTACATTACATTGAAAGAAGAGTAAAGTTATTTCATTATTTCTGCTATTGATAATGATTAAACTTTAAAAGGATATGACAAAGTACCTTATAATAGCAGGTTCAAGTGTATAAAGGTGTTCTTAGGTCTTTATTTCCTTTATTAATTAGCTTTAGCTAGATAAATCCTAATTCCAATGACACAGTCACAAATCATCTAATTAAAAAAAATAACCTAGCATGCACATATTTTCTCCCACCTCTAGCAGAATAGTGGAAATCTTTCTGACTAGTCCATTTATATTTATTCCCTTTCAAGTATTTTTTTCTTGTTGAATCGACATCTCTTGTGCTACTAAAATTCACATTTTGTATCACTATTCAAAAGCTACAAAATGTCTACAGATCTTCCTTGTGAACAAGGAGATCAATATGTTTAAATGTACGCATATATGATGAAACAATACATTCCATACTGTGTGTTACACAAAGATTCAAGTGAAGAGTGCTTGCTAAAAGACAAGAAAAAAAATACTGAGACACCTTACATATGGTAATGCTCTCACTGAGAGTCAAACATCTTGAACTGGAGAACCTGTAGCTGTCTAGATGATAACCAGTCTTTGTTCCATGGTTCAAGTGAGAGACCCCAAAGTTTTGTCAAATTCTTATGTTCCGTCTGGCTCGTGATCCTACATGGTAACTCCAGGGTACATATGACCAGTTTCTATTATCTTACACTGTGTACAAAACACCTACTATCTTATCTATGTACAAAGAGCAGTCCTACGTGACCACTCCTGCATCTGCAGAAAAAATTTCTACTAGCTGTTTAAAACCATCTTCATGTAGCTTGCTAATCAGGAGCTGATTTAGAGAATTCTTGGAAGGACTATATTCTCCGCCCAGCACATATGTCAGTTAATGGATATAAGGATGGAAGAGGTGTCACTGCAGTAGGAGCTGCTTGGGAGAGTCTCCAGGGCTGTCTGAAATTGAGAGCTCATGTAACATTGGCCAAGTGCTTTGTTGTAAATGTGGTATCAAGTCAATTCTCTTGTCTGAATTTGGTCCACTGATCTTGAATCTAACTGTTTTGTCAATCTATGCAGAAAATACCTGCATAGATGCTCTGGACCACTTAAGGAACTGGGCTAAATGCACTCAGAGACACGCTGGTATACAATTGTTATAATGTTAGGACAAATATTAATCTTTATTAAATGGTTATGACTTAAATTTAATAGGCCTTGAGACAATGTGTTCCACATAATTTAGATATAGAAAGAAATATTCTAGGGAGAATTGATAGAATGAACAGAAATCGGGCACTGCTATCAATAGCAAAGTAGAAGACAGTATTTAACACATTTAAAATAATTATGAAACGTATAAAAAATCCCACTGGGACTGAATCTTTGTCATTCCTATATTCGTAATTGTAATTCTGACAGGTTTTAAGAGACGTGTCTTACCTCTTGACTTCTCTAATATTACTATACTTTGAAGTTCTGTGAAAAACACTCATCTATTATTTAGGATAGATGAATATCTTAAATATTATTTAAAGTACCTGCATAATGTAGTGATAGTAACAAACGCTATTGTTATTTTAGAGTTAGAGGAAAAAATCATGCATATGTGTAAAGATATTACAAATTTCAACTTCTCAAAAGATCTTTATTTTACAGTGGGGATTTTTTTTTTCCATGGATTTCATAGAGTTTAATTAAGATATTGGAATGGCATCTGTAGGCTGACAGAGTGCAAACTATGTGGATTGCTTTACTTTAAATGCTTTAAGATTCTCTGACAAGCCAAGTGAATCCTACTATCATATGAACAGGTAAGTGATAATGTGGGGAGCACAGAAGATGTTTTACTCAGCTCTCTGTTAGCTTTATAAGAAACAATTTGTCAATGCACATGGAAATATGGTGTTTCTTTTTGTAAATGTATGAAATATTTTTAATGTTGCCAAGTTTGTATAATATATATCCTATTAACTGCAAGCTAGATATTATAGATTCTTTTGCATCTAAAAGTTGCTTTGTTGTAGAAATATTCAAGAAAGTTATTGAATGTATTTGTAAGACAATGCTACAGTTTATAATGATATAAAAAAACATAGATGAGGACGAATTCTTTGGCAATCAATTCACTGCAACAAGCATCACTTTGCATACTACATATTAAAACAGTATTTTTTTTTTTTTTGCCTTTATGAAAGACTTTCACAGAACCTTACATCTCTAAAGGTCTGAATTTCCAATCTGAATGTATGCATTTTATACGAGATTCTTATTGTGCCACTGCTGTTCATAAATAGCTTTTTCTCTACATGTGTCTCACTCCATGAATGTTTACAAATAATAATCATCTCATCTCAATCTTTGTTCTGTTCAACTAAGTCAAATGCTTATTATCCTCTCCTAAGGTAGACTAATTTACTAGATAGTCCTCTCTGCTTTGTTTTCATTTACTTTCATTTTATACAAATGATCAAAGACTGTAACTTATTCTGACTGACTTTTATCAGTAAATTGTGAAATGGCTTGAGTACTCTCTGTAATTTATTTTAAGACTTTCTTTTCTCACTAGTTGCATCATGTATAGTGTTACTCATCATACTGTGATCCCTTAAAGCCATGGCTTTTCTTTACTTTCCAGTTGTTCTGGCTTACAACAGAGGTTCCTGGGACCTTGCATTTTTTACTGCTTTGATTTCATCTCTTTTATCCAAATTTTTAAGGTCATAAAGTTCTCTCTGTATGAAATCCCAGATGTCACCTCAAAAATTTTAACAGCAAATATGCAAATACAAGGTATCTGACCACATGAAACTTAGGCGAGATGAAGAAATACACCATATATTCAAATTCAAGAATTTAGTAGTCTAATCAAGGAATTATTAGTCCAGTTACAAGAATGCTTCTACTCTTCGATATCTGAGGTTCTTTCTGAAAGTAGTGTTTGGTTAACACTGATTGTTTCTTCCTCCTCGTGCAATGTCAGCTTGAGGTTATTTCTGTGTTTGTTAACATATTCTTCTTACTTTTTCTTTATACATGGTTTTGAAATTCCTTCTTAAAGACAATTTTATTTTATATACATTGAAGACTTATTCTGTGTTTTCTATGTTATATCTAAAACCAGTCTTAGCCAGCACTAAAGGCTGTGATCCTTCATTGTCCAGTATTTGACCATCTCTTATTTGTGCTTATACACTTAGTGCCTTTGTTCTTTTCTTGTGCTTATATTTTTGGAGGGCCTGTGTGTTTCATAAGTCTCCTTTGCATCACACTATCCTTTACAAGCTATGATAATCTGAGAAGGCATTCAATAAATTTGGTTGAAAAGACTGTGGATTTCTATCATAAAGCAAGCTGCCCACCGTATACTATTAAAGTGAGGCAGCAACTCAGAAAAGAAAAAAGCTGATAGGGAAAAATCCTTCTGTCATTCACAAAGCCTCCTCTTGTTCATGGTTAGGAAGGTAAAAAAGTGAAATAACATACTTTTCTATTAAGGCTAGAGTACTCAAATAAATATATGAACATTGTCTGTCTCATCTCATGTGATTAATTTTCAACATTTTTTATTAATCTACAACCCTTTCGAGCTGTTATCTCAAAGTATATGTCAGCAGTGACTCTCCTTTTTGCACTTTCTGATCCATATAAAGTCATAGACTAATCAATAGAAATTAATATTGTGCTGAAGAAAAGCTGTGTTCTGTGTGTTTTCTTACTGGTCTTAAGGATTAAAAAAATCTATGTTATGGTACTTAGTAACATTTTCTATGTAGCTATGCAAGTATTTTATTTTTTTTATGTGTACTTTCATTTGTATTTGTTTCAGTTTATCACTTCTGTCATTAATTTTGTGGTCTTTGTGTTCTTTCAACAGGTTACTAAGGAGCATTCTGTATCTTGACTTACTGCTTGTTCACCACTTCTCTTGGGTCATGCATGGGAAATGAAGCCAGAAAATGTTGATAAAGTAATCTTTTTCAGAAGCACTGGATTACATTAAAGCAGATTAGATTACAATAGACATTTCTTGTCACTAAAAGATTCTTCTTTATAAGAATTAGACGAATCTATTGTTTATGTAGGATTCTCCTATAGGAATCTTAAAAATAAATAACAGTACCTGAGTCAATAATTGTCCAAAATTACCTGGACTGATTGTAAAAATGACAACTAAAGTCTCATTAACATACTGGAGAGTAGTACAGGGCAAAAATGCAACCACCACTTAAAGCTTTTATAAAACACAAAGACCCAGGCAGGCACCCAGCTCTTTCTGAAAGTAAATAGGAAGTGATACCATGAAATTGTTTATGCCTTTGAAAATCTTTCATATCGTTTCCCTCCAGTGATCAATCTTCACAAGTTTTAGTGTAAAGCAACTATTTTTATCTTAATGAAATATGGATATAATACCTTGCCTTGGTGACTCCTTGCATGTTGACAACCTTGACTAATGTTCCTCTATCCTTCTCATCCATTATTACAAGTTTTAATACAATTTTTTTGAGATATTACAGAATCGGATAGGATGAATGTAATCTTCTGTTGTCTCATGTATTTTTTTTTATTCCTGAGCAAAATAAGCGTACACACAAGCAGAAGAAGATAGCATATTCCTTCTTCCACTCTACACTCCTTTTCTGTATATGCAAATACCCATAGTATGTTAGACCCTGAAGAATTAGGAACACTAGGTTACAAGATTATATTTAATGTATGAAAAAGGATTTAAAAGCTTTGATATGCATGACTTCACAAATCAGTTTGTATTTTGCCAGTGTCATCAAACAAAGTAACATGCTGAATAAATATCTGATAAATAGGTCTGGAGAGTCATGAAGGAAATTTCAAATGAAACACTTTTTTTTCACCTTGTATTGCGTACAGTAAGTGGGAAAAAGTGTCTGGAAGATGAGTTATTGGTTACTAATATAACTTCCCGGTTCTTAACACACAAAATAATCTTCTTAAGAGCAGTCCATTTATACATACCTTGCTATTTTATATATGTTGGATTATTGTTTTATTCGTAGCAAACTCACTGCAGGTAAGGCAACACACTCAAGGGCCAGGGAAGTGATTGTGTCCCTATACCCAAGGCCCAACTTTGAATACTATATTCAGCTTTGGGCCCATCACTAGAAGAAAGATTTTTTGGTGCTGGAGCATGTCCAAAGCCAAGGAGTAAAGCTACTGAATAGTCTAGAGAACAAGTCTTATGAGGAGTGGCTGAGTGAGCTGGAGTTTAGCCTGGAGAAAAGGAGGCTGAGGGGAGACTTTACTGCTTACTACAGCTACCTGAAAGGAGGTTGTAGTGAGGTGGAGTTATTTTCCCAAATAACAAGTGAAAAGTCAAAAGAAAAAGGTCTCAAGTTGTGCCAGACGAGGTTTAGACTGGATATTAGGAAAAATTTCTTCACTAAGAGAGTTGTCAAACAATGAAACAGACTACCCAGGGAGATGGTGAAGGTCTTTAAGAGCCACATAGATGAGGTGCTGAGGGAAATGGCTTAGTGGTGGGCTTGGAAGTGTTAAGTTAGTGGTTGGACTCAATGATCTTTTCCAATGAAAATTATTCTATGGTTCTATGAGTGTCAAGTGCTAATAAAAAATGACCTATTGTATCTGAGACACATTCTTGGCTCTGGCAGATATGTTACAGTGTCTTTGGAAACCTTTGCTCCTTGTATTCACTTTCCCTGATACCGTCCATAGCTGAGCCTATGAGTGTTGTTGGTAGTGCCTCTGTATTAACATATTTAAGAAGGGATAAAAAACATTGCACAACAGCAGCTGAGACAACAGAATGAGAAAATGTTGGAGAAAGATCCCTGCAGATACCAAGGTCAATGAAGAGGGAAGGAGAAAAGGCACTCCAGGCACAGGAGCAGAGGTTTCCCTGCAGCTTGTGGCAAAACACATAGTGATGCATGTTTTTCCTCTGCAGTCCATGGAGGTCTATGGTGGAGCAGCCTATGGAGGACCCCACACTTCAGTGGGTGGATGTGTCCTGAAGGAAACTGTAGCCTGTGAAGAGACCATGCCAGAGCAACTTATGGCAGAAACTGCAGCCCATGGAGAGAAGCCCATGCAGGTGGATATTTTCGGTCAATAATTGTTGCCCTTGGGGGACCCACACTAGAGCAGCTTATGAAGGCCCCCAGGCTGAAGCAGGGAAAGACCGTAAAGAGGAAGGTGCAGTATAGGCAGCATGTGATAAAGTAACTCCAAGCCCCATTCCTCATCTCCCTCCACTGCTCAAGAGCGAGGAGGTAGAAGAATCTAAAGTGAAGTTGAGCCCATGAAGATGAGAGGGATGAGAAGATGCTGGCTTTTTAGATTTGTTCTTATTTTCTCATTGTTCTACTCTTAATTGGCAAAAAAGTGTTCTTCCCCAAGTTGCATCTATTTTACTCTTGATGGTAATTTCTGAGTTATCTTCCTGTCCTTCTCTTGACCCATGAACTTTTTGTATTATTCTCAGTCCTGATCTGTGGAGGAGAGGGATGGATTGACTTGGTGGGTACCTGGTGGCCAGCCCAGGTTAACCCATCACACTCATCTACACTGGCAGGTAGATAAAAAGATGCATAATCCAGGATACCTCGTATAACATATAATTCCTACTTGAGGCAGTGAGCTAAACCCTACAGATCTACCACAAAATATATTTAGAACTGCTCAGTTCTTGAAGTAACAAGGAGACAGTTAACTGGCTGAAACCAAGTATTCCCTTGTGCATGGGCATGTTATAGTAACCAGACACTGAGAACATCACTGAATCCTGAGAATCCCTAAATGGAGGGGACTTCATTTAAGGCTGTGGAGCCAAGTAGTCAAGTAATATAATATTGCAGTCATTAGTAACAGGCTCATAGTAACTCAAAAGAGCAATACTTGTCTGTTAAAATAGCAGAAGCTGTGAAAAACAGGAACAAAGAATGCTGTAAAGAAGAGCAGAGGCAAGAGATGATAATGCCAGAGGCACAGGCTAGCATTGGAGACACCACACCTTTAAACAACTCACAAACAATTAAATAATCTCATATCTGGTGTTGGTGGAAACACATTTCAGAGATAATCAAGAGAATAAAGAACTGTTGTCTGTTGAACTTTTTCTGTGTATTAGTAGTAATTGCTTATTTTCTGATTTTTTTCCTTTTTTCTCTAACAATTGAATCTGAGATAATAATAACAACTATTTGAATGGAATATCAAGTTTTCAATCATGCAAAACATATGTTTTTGGACTCTTTTTGTTTGACCACAAGATTTTTGGTATAAGTAGGTGATAGGTAAAACCAGTGGTGATTCATGGACTACTAACTGTCACTGAAAAGCCAAGAAAACACCCTAGAGTACCACAAATGCGTTTAAATGTTCATATTTGTAAGCAAGTGAGTCAAGGTCCTTTTGCCCTGTAGTATAATGTTACCTCTAGACAGATCATAAGGCAAGCACTATTTTCAGATACTCATGTTGACTCACGCTATATTATCAATGTCAAGAGAAAAGCTAGAGTAATACTAGTTTTAAATAGAGTTACTGCTATTTTATTTATACTATATTGGGGTTTTTTTAAAGAAAGTAGTTCAAACTACTGAAGCTGCTAGTAACATAATTCCCGTTTGCATGATTTGGAGAAAACATGTCAATTATGGAAATCAATGAACAATTTGTGATAAATTGATCCCCACGGTATCCCTGTAAATTGACTAACATTAAATATATGTTCCGATTGATTAGATCTTAAGATGCAGGCACTTGACAGTGGTGGAAAGCTGCATACATCAGAGAGAGTGCTTGTAGAAGTAACATTCATAAATTCATACATATACATCCATGCATATATATATGCACAAAAGTTTTGTTTCTACTTTCTCCCCTCCTCCCACCTTCTCCTAGCCATAATTTCCACTGTATGTCAGCTTCTAAGTCAAACAGCAACGGCATATTGATAGATTCAATGGCAATGTTGGACCTACAAGGTTTTTAAATGTTACAGATTTGACTGCAAGCTGTGTGTTCATTATGACTGTGGCAGATTTCAAAGTGATGCAGTGTACTGCCCTGATACAACTGACTGAAAAAAATCACATCTGTTCTGTGGAACCTAACATTGTATTCTCTTTTTTACAGGTGGAAATTATTATGAGAGACACAAAAACTTAAAAAATCAGACCTTGCCATTGTAGGGGCTACCTAATTCCCTGGATCTGCAAATAAGAGACTGAATGTTTTAAGAAAGCCTCAGAGTTTTATAAACAAATGTTTTACAGGTTTCAAATAGAAAGCTATCAGATAAATAAAGAAGAAAAATAAAGAAAGTTCACAGAAATATTCTTCCTCAAGGAGGTTGCATACGTTCATTTTCTTTTAAAAAACTCAGATTTTTCTTTAAGAAAAACACTTCAAAAGAGATTGAACTTCAGAGGAATTGGAAACCAGTAAGGAAATGTAATGCTCTGTATGTAAATAATCCACTTGAACATTTCTATGGGTAGCTCCCAGTCTACATGTAAAACAGCAGATTTTTTATTTTAGCAATGCTTTTTTGAGGAAGAAGATTGGTAAAAGACACCTCTCCCATCTCAGCATTTTCAGATGTCATAAAGAATCAAAGTATTTCTATTAGTCTTAGTGGGGTAGAATTTAGCAAGACTCTGTACAGTATCCATTTTCTATTCATCCTAAAGAGATGTGCTTACTTGTAGTACTTTGCATCTTGTTTATAGGATCATAAAACTCAACACAATGATAATGATTAATTTTTAACTGGCAGAATTAAACTCCTTAATACAACTAATTTGATGCTAGTATAGATGTAAAAGTAGTACAATCTGTTCACAATGTGGAAGGTATTATGATAATTGTGTTTGGTTTGAAAATATCTTTATCATAAAGCTAACCCTGGAAATCTTTTTCAAGTATTTTCATGCAGGAAATTATTTTTCTCTTTCAAAATGGAAATGAAGCAAAATTGAATAACATCGACTGAGAGGTACAAAACACAATGAGAAGGAAAACGGAAGTGTTTATAAAATTTCCATGGTGCATAAATGTGTGAAGTATTTCTTGTTTTGTGTTTAGAGAATTAGATTGTCCTTCAAAGACATACTGTGGACCTTCTTCTGTCCTGCTTTTCTTTCTAATTCTTTTTAATTACATATTTCTGGACTCCTTTTTCATGATTATTACAATTATTATTGGAATTGATAAATAACTAACACTAGAACATAATTTACCTTTTTTACTAAATGCATTTTTTTTTTTTTAGTGCTTCCTGATGTTACATTTTGATGTCATAGTGATACTAGAAATTTCAGCATATGTCCTCCACTAAGGGGTTCATTTTCCTTATCATTAACCTTTTTAGTTGCCAAAACTGCACTGCTTCAAAGGACTTCTAGTAATGGAAAACTAGACTATAAAGGAAGTGGTAACCATCACATGACAGAAGTATGATTTTATCTTTAAAAAACATAAATAATATTGTTCTATGCAAAATTTGAGAGTTATCATGGTTTATCAAAAAGGCCTCCTCTCTTGTCATACAAAATAAATGTATGAGTAATAAAGTCAGCATAGTTAGAGTTGGAAACAGATCTACTTATATACTCCTACTGAAGAGTCTCACTTGCTCTTGGCTTTGTAAATGTTTGCCACTTAACTGTATTATGACTCTTTGCACTTTTGTATCTGTAACTGATATCAGCTCAGACTGGCAGGTTATTTATGAATCTACACAAAATTTAAAGCAGATTAGGTGCATTTATTCTTAATTGTACCTAAAACCCAATTCAAGAAAGAATGTTTTAGAAAAGAAATTTTCCACTGTCCAAGTGGGACATGTAGAGAATTTGATTCTGTCCCAGGAAGGTTCTGAGGTGAAAGTATGACATTTTTATGCCTAGAAAAAACTATATAAGGTTATTTTTAGTTCCTTTTATGGCTCCCTCTGAGTCTTGTATGGCTTGACTGAAGATAACTAAGGGAGCCTGGATTTTCAAGTGGAAGGATACAAAATTAGTCCCAATACTGTTTTTTAATTCTCTAACATAATTATTATGATTCAACATTTGAATTGTAGTAATGTGTAGAGTCCCCAGTCAGGAATTAGCTAGGCATGCTAAGCATATTTGAAGAAAAGACAGTCTTTCCTCCACCAACAGGTAAAAAATATTTTACCCTCATTTCAGATGACCAACATAAATAATTTTTAATTCAGCATTGTTTTAATGATGTTATCATTCAGATTCATTTATATCATTTTATGTTATCTCGTTGAGAAACACAGCTTGCAGCTAAAGATGGGAAGCTGCATTTGGTTAATTTTCATTTTCCCTATGGTCTATTGTCTTTGCTGTGGTGCATTTTGTCACATTATGGACAAACCAGTGGAGCATTGGACTTAAGATTTCATGTTACTTATCCAATTCTGTCATTAAGCACTAATTGTGAAGCCAGCTTTAACTGTTCTTCTTAACATAGGGACAAATTTGCCTTCAAGTAGGTGAGGGGAACAGGTGTGAAGTCAGGGGATACATTTTTCTTGTGACATGTAAACATAAACAACAGTTTAGATTACTGTGTATAATGTAACTCTGAGGAGAAATATATCTAAATGCTTTCTTAATTGCTAGTATATGCATTTATCCACTCAGAATGAGGTCAAGTAAGCATACACACTAGAAGGGTGCAAATATACAGATATTGTTCCAGCACTGTGTAACCACATAGTGCTGTAATGGGTTAATCTTGGCCAGGTACCAAACACCAGCCCAGCTGCTCTGTCACTCCTTCTCCTCCTCAACATGACAGAGGGAGAAAATAATAAAACAAAAGCCTATAATTTGAGATAAAGACAGGGAGATCACTTACCAATTGTCTTTATGAGCAAAACAAATTTGAAGTGGATAAAGTTAATTAGATTTTTTATCAATTGAAATAGATTTAGGTGACAAGAAACAAAAATTAAAGCACTTTTCCCTCCCTTCCACCTTTTTTTTTGCCAGACTCAACTTCTCAACATTGCAGGGAGATGGGGAATGGGGGGATGCAATCATAGAATCAGGGAATCATTATAGTTGGAAAACACCTTGAAGATCATTGAGTTCAGTCTATCACTAAACTAAACCATATTCCTCAGCACCTCATCTATGCATCTTTTGACTATACCTACAGATGGTGAATCTACCACCTCCCTGGGTAGCCCTTTCCAATGTTTAATAATCCTCTTGGTAAAAAATTTCTTGCTAATGTCCAATCTAAACCTTCCCAGGTGCAACTTGGGTCCATTCCCTCATCTCCTGTCATTCATTACTGGCATAATAGATGCTCTCTGACTCTTCTTTCTCCACACACTATTCCCAAACTGCAGTGTGGGTTCTCTCCATGCACTGCAATCTTTCAGAATAAGCTTTCTCTTGCGTGGACTCTCCTCAGACTCTCTTCAGGGAATGCCACCTGCTTCAGTGAAAAGTCCTCGAAGAAGAGTAGTGTGAATACCTGCTCTGGTGTGGTTTTCCATGGGCTACAAGGTAACAACCTTCTTCACCATGGTCTTCTCCATGGCCTGTAATTGAATTTCTGTTCTGGACCCTGTAGCACCTCCTCCCCTTTCTTTTCCACTGACCTTGGGTTGTTTATCACTCTTCATTTTTTTCTCTCACTCATGTGCATAATTTTACTATTTCTTAAATACATTTTCCCAGAGATGCCACTAGCACTGTTGATGGGCTCAACTGTGCCCTGCAGTGGGTCTGCTGGAGATGATTGGAACTGGCTCTGTTCAGTATAGGACAACCCTAGCCTCTCCTCATAGTGGCCAAAATCTTGCCACCTGTACACAATGCAGATACATGTAACACATTGTTAGTTTTTCCCTGTTAGTTATCAATAACAACTGTAGCTACCAATATATTAATACCTTCTTGAAGTAATATTCTAGTGGTCTTCACAGATTTTTTCTTCACCCAGTCATGCTGTGTGCTCAGTCATCTACCTGCTTGGTTTTTGTCTCTGACCTCAATCCTACTTCCCTCACTCATGGAGGGATCTTCAGTGTCTCTGGTTCAGAGGGAAGAGGAAAAGAATGGAGGTTTTCAACAAGGATGGAGAAGCTGTACACAATATTAAGGGTTCGAATATAGTAGGGAACTTTCTTGAACACTGAATTTTGAATTTTGAAGATGTAGCAGTAATTACGGGGAAGGAAAGGGTGAGAAATAATCCTGCAAACACCAAGGTCAATGAAGAAGTTGGTGAAAATGTGTGCCAGGCACAAGGGTAGAGATTCCCCAGCAGCCCATGGTAGAATCCAAGACTGCTTAGAACTGTTTTGGTTTTTTTTGGTTTTGAGTTTTTTTCTTTTATATTAATACTGCATTTGTATTAAATATAGACATACTGATTTAAACTGAAGAATTCCTTGCCTGAGTTTTAAGATACAAATGGAATTCTGACAACTTAAAGTAGCCAATGATCTACTCCATGGGATGGACTTCAGCAGCTTTGCATTCAGTGTCTAATCTAAAGATGCAGTCAGGACAAAGGTTCCAAGGACTACAATTGGCTTTCAACTGAATCTAATTGGAAGTGTATTCAGAGCTTCCTATTAGACACTGTTCTTCAAATAGAGTACCATAAAAATAATCCATCTTATTCACAATATAGTGATTTAATATTATGGAAAAATGCTTACTGCTATGATCAGCTATCAATTAGTCATTTTCATTTGTTTCATTTGAAATCTTCTAATTTCCTTTTGATATGGTGAGTTACTTGATTTTAAAATTTAAAAGAAGAAAGATTTTATATATATCTACTGTTCTCTCCCCAGTCCTCTCACACTGGCTCAACTTGTGACACTAAAGATATTACCTCTTGATTCAATTATTAGTTCTTTTTCCCTGCTTTTTCCCAATATCCACCAGCATTTCTCACCTTCTTCTCAACACTATACTTATTCTTTGATCCTTTTACTACAAATATCTTCACTGTCTTTCTAGCTTTCTACTTTTTTCTACCTTCTCGCCTCTGCCTGCAGTTGTATCACACCTCTTTTCACTTTTCCCATCTCATAGTTCTGTCTTCTCATTTTCTTTCTTTTTTAAATCATTCATTTTGTGTGCCATAACCTATGACATGAAAGGATTAAAGGTTAAGTGTAGTGGATTTTAGGAGACTTTTTGCAGACATCTGCTTGTTTAATAATAATTAAGAAACTCCATCAACTTTCTCAGTTTTGTTTCACGTTTAGTGTTGTGTATGGATCAGGTGAAAAGTAGTTTAAGTCTCTATCTTCCTTTTTAATATCAAAAAGGGAAGGAGAGAAGGACAATGCTAAATCTCTCTGAGAGCACCTTATTCACTTTCACTGGAAAAATGCAGATTACTAATCCTACAGAGCCTAGGGGTCCATAATGAAAGCAAACTAAAACTCTCCTACCAGTATAAGCTCCCTCTTCTTACAGTGCTTTTCAAGCAGAAGACATTCAGTAAGTACCATGTGAATTCCTCTGTTCCTGTGTTCTCTTGTTCACCTTCAGCAGGTGTTAACTACTTTTTCTATAGATGTGTAATAAAGAGGAGTCATTATCGTTTCTTAAGGAACAGTTGTAGGGGGTGCACATGTTTTTTTTTCTACATGCATGTATACCTTTAAGATGGTCAAAAGGAGAGAAATTCATAGGGGAGAGCAGGAAGAAAGATGAGGATAAGCCTTACATGAAGCTGGTTCATTAATAGATGAGGATAAGCCTTACAAGAACCCACCCCTGTGGCTCCCCGTGCAATCAAAAAAACTGGCCCAGGCAAAACCACTATGTACTAAATATTTAAACCAGACTCTTACTGACATTTTATTCTGATTAATTTAAATTTATTTGCTTGCTATTGCTTTCATTTCTTGCTTAAAAAGTCCAATTGCCAGTTAAAATAGCAATTGTTAATAACTGTAGACCAGAACTAGGTGTCGTGAGAGATCAAGACAGACAGAAGGAAAATGCCATGTCAGACATGATCTATGGAAATATCTCAGGAGCTGCATATCCATTCCTTCCTGAGAAACAGTGGGCATTTTATCTGTTGTCTTGATGCCTCTATAGCTGTTTTCTTCCAAAGAATGCACAGTTATAAAATTCATAAAAAGCTTTATGATTTTCTGGGTATGGCTTTCAGAGTGCATATAAATTGCATGTAAGAAAAATTTTAAAATATATATATATCTCCTAGGTACATATACCTAGATAAATCAAATAATTTAAAGTAATTACATAGGATCTAACTAACTCCACAAAACTAACCTAAAACTCTCAAAAGACTATAAGCTGCACTTTCTTCTGGTTTTTATTCGGAACACTGATATGACACAGTGATAAGTAGGACAAAAAAACACTATTAAATTAAAAAATAATATTCTGAATGAACTTTACATCCTCTTTTCCAAAATTAAAATGAATTAAGCTGTGTATAGTGTTAAAAAAATTTATTACTTGACTTCTTTTCATATTCTTCATATAGAAGAAACAATGGAAACCTAAGTCACATAAGCACTTACAGAAACTGCAAGTCACCAAATTATCTTCTGGTTAAGGACGTGTGGTAGATGCCCCGTGTTACCTCTTCATAAACATTCTACTAATAGCAATAATACTATAATATGATATTAAAAAGCAGCAGGGGTTGGTTCTCATAGTTTTTCCCTGTGTTCTTAGTTTACTTGTGCTTTACTGCAGGGTTATTTGTCTTTGAAAGCATCCTCTCTGAATATAAAAGAAGGTTAAGTCCTTACATAGTCAACACTAGACTTGGAAATTGTCCAAGTGGAGTGTTGCTTGTAGCATACTTGAGAACAAATTTCCATACTAGCAGTACTATTTGGTCTCTGGTGTACTCCTGGGAGCGTTGTGGGAGAAAACTAGCTTACAGACCACGCAGGAAATACAAAACCTAGAAAACCTTACACACACCTGAATAACTAGATTTGGAAATGCCTTCATTTGGAATTGTCCCAGCAGGTATTCTCATCACTCTCGCTTAGCATCATGCGTTATTTCCTATATGCCTCATTGACAGCATGTCTCTTAAAGGTATCTGACATAGGCAACATACTCTGTTTCTTACATATTCAGTTTTGATATTTCCTAATGAGAAGTGAACACTGAGTACAGAGTTGCAAAGTGACTCAGATCTACCTAACAGTCGTCTGTATTATAGTCCAGTTTATCACAATTCCTCTTTCTGACTACATTTCATTCATTACTCTCTCAGGTCACTTACACCTCGCAAGATCTGAGGCCATAATAGAAAAGAGTAGAATCTGTGAATAGGCAGTGGTGTTGCCCAGAAATGAAATGTTAGCTGATGCTCAAAGGTATACATCTGTATGATGTTGAAATATAAAAAGAACAAAGTCAATTTTGTTAGGGACACTCTAGGAACAAAGATTAAGCCCAAAACAATTCTCTGTCATGTATGCATGTCAAAAGCTGAAGCCTTGGCAGCTTTAATGGGAAGTAGAGTCAAGAGACTGCGGTGAACTAGCTATGTCTGCTAAACTAAGAAGAAACTAGTTGGAAGGTATTTGCAACATAATGTGGTGGCGACCACCAACTCCAGTGACTCCTCAGACTCAAAAGAAAGTGGCAGAGAAGACAAAGTGGGCATGCATACTAGTTTATGTGCTAGGCAGAGAAATTTTGGCCATTCATTTAGTGGAACATTAATGCATATATATTAATATACTGAATATGTAGAAACTGTGTATAAATAATGATAGTTTTGAGTCCAGGCTGTGTTGTCTCTGGACAGGCACCCATGCATGCACATCCACTTAGTAAAATAGTGTGAATTAGGCATCTACATACAAGGTGATAAACCCTTGATATTGAGACAACAGAATCACAGAATGGTAGGGGTTGGAAGGGATCTCTAAAGATCATCTAGTCCAACCCCCCTGACCAAGCAGATCTGCCTAGATCAGGTCACTCAGGAGTGCATCCAGGTGGGTCTTGAAAACCTTCAGAGGAGGATGCTCTACACTCTCCCTGGGCAGCTTGTGCCAGTGCCCTGTCACCCTCACAATAGTTTTTCCTTAAGTGGAACTTTTTGTGTTCCAGCTTTTGTGCATTACCCCTAATACTCTCATTGGTCACGACAGAAAAAAGTGTTGCCCCATCCCCTTGACATACACCTTTGAAATACTTGCAAGTATTAATGAGGTCCCTTCTCAGTATCCTCTTCTCCAGAAGAAGCTTAATAGGAATGGGTTTTAGAAATCGGAGAAACATTCCTGAGGTTGTAAATTCTATTTCATGTAGGATTCATTTTTAGTCTCCTAACTGCAGGGTTAGCAAATCGCAGTGGGAAAAAGAAATGTCAAATTCACGTGACTCATTCAGAAATTCATTGCTTCCAGTCTATGCACTGATCAATTTCTTCTGTGAATACATTAGAAAATATAGTTTGGAGCGTTCAAGATATTTCCAGTATTGGAATTGCAGTGTCAGCTTGCAGAGCCCTGTTCAAACCTTTGTACTCTTTCTGACTCATTTCACATTGCCATGACTTCCATCCCTGTCCCAGGTGTTCTGTCTACCCAGCAGCAATAAACACATGTATGGAATAGATATACAGATATTTTGGAACAACAGATTTGTTGTTAATTTTCTTTCTATACAATACTCTATTATAAGCCAGAACTGTTTCTTTTCAGGCACCTACATCTTGCAATTAGCAAACCAGCATTTGCCTGGAGGTTGCAAGGAGGAAAAAAAGAAGTAGCAAGCTGCTTGACTACTACCTGTGCACTACCTAGTCTTCAGCCCACTGTTCCTATCTTAACAGGCAGTTAAACCCTCTCCGGGGAGAAAACAGAAAAGGCTGATTTCACAAAAATCCAGACACTTGCTTGTAGTACAGGTGGTGTGTGAGGATGGCTCATAAACTGGGATGGCTCATATTCTGGGAATATTCCCTCTAGGTATTTGCCTCACTAAGTCAGTCCTCCAGAGTAATCTGACAGTTCAGAATAAATGGGAACAATGACAGAAGGTAGTTGGGGAATAAGGTTTGGGGGTTTTTTTAGCTAGAGAACTGATTTCAGTAACTCTTAAAAGTTATTTCTAGAAATAACTATCAAATGTTTATATTCTTACATGTATAGAAATACTTACTTTCACCCTGTTATGTTTAGCTTTTAGAAAAAAATATTTCAAGCTGATCAAATAAATTAGTATGAGAAAAAGTGCTAGCATCTTGATTTTATTTGATTCAGAAACTTGAAGTGTGAGAAATTGTTTCTGTTGAAAATTAATTCAAAAGCTTAAATGATGTGACTACAGAATAACGTTCTTAAGTGTACTACTAATTTATCCCCAATTTAGTAGCTAACTACTTTTAATGTCTTTTCATGTTACCCTAGGCATTTTCAAATTACTGTTGATTTCAGTGTTATATTTTGAATCTTATAATTTGCAACTTTCTTTATTGCTCCAGAAGTGCATAATGTGACTGTTTTTTTGGTAACTATGTTACCACAGTTCTTACCTTCTGCTTTGTGAAGTTCCTTAGCAATTGCACATTTCCTAGGCGTTTTGAAGAGAAAAGTAAACATGGCTTCCTAGAGTAATACATTAGGAATGACTTTTGAGCTCAATCAAAGAATTTTAGTTTTTTTGTTCCAACTGATATTTGCTGAGGAGGTAATGAGGTATATAAGCAATTTCTTCCCTGTAGTGAGCATGGGACAGAAATAGGGTCAATCTTCTCCTTAGTGTCCATGTTAAATTATTCCATGATTTCCAAGAGTTCTTTTACAGCTTCTGGGAATAGCTGGGATGCTCCAAGTCTTTTTGACAATGATCATTCTTTATATAGGGTAGACTAAGAATGGATCGTAACAGCAGGGTGACTGAAAGCAGGTCCTGAGGAGGGAAGCGGGAGGGGGGAGATGATGTGTGTGTGCGCATGTGTGTGTGTGTGTCTGTATCTGTGTGTGTGTGTGTTTTAAGAAGTCTTTTAAACATTTAAGACATGTAAAAGTCAAGTAAAATTGTGTACATCAGAGGAAAATGTAAATGGCTGAAGGGTTATCTGGGAGAAAACAAGTAATAAAATGAATAGGTTGTACACACAGATGTCTTTCCTCTCAAATAGTCTGATATGGTAGTTCAAGTTAAATTAGACATCCTATTTATTTACTCTCAGGAAATAGTATGATGATTGTAAACTACCTGGCTTTGTTTATGAATTGCCTTCAGCCGTTATCCAGAGTATTGAGAGAGTGATGTAATGTCTGGAGGCTGTTTATGTTGTGAATGTTGGTATTTTGCTAGAAGTCATTGCTGATCAGACCTGAAGATACTCTGCAACCTTGGTAACAAATGATGTTGCCTGTCATGCTTTCCCAGTACATGTTCTGGCTGCTCCAGTTTGGTTGCAAGGGCTAGTTTCAGCCGAGAAGTAATAGTCTCTTAAGTTATTTGCTACACTCCATAGTCTCTTAAGTTATTTGCTACACTCCATAACACATTGTTTGGCATCTGTTACCTTCCCACAATATTAAAGTAGGTTGTTGTTTGTTACCCTAGCTTAAATAAATATGTCACATTACAAAGAAAAATCTGCATTTAGATTAAAACAGTAAAGCTATGTTTGCTATAGAATTACAAAATATAATCCTAAACTGTTGTGGGGGGAAAAAGCATCCACATAGTGAGGTTACTCCAGGGATGAGCGCAAGTCTTTCCTTGCATGATCATCATCATGTGAATGTAATGAAGGCACTGTTGAGGGACCTCATTAAGAGTGAAATTTTTCCTTTCAGTATCACTGTGAGGAACTTTAAAACTACATTATGAAATGGAGAATCAACCTTTTCATACACTCTGTGGGTTAAAGCAATCCAGTAAGTGGGAACAGCTGTGACTTTAATCACATAAGAAATAAACCCTTCCATTATGCCCTGCTGAATGCAGAGGCAGAATGCAATAACTAAACATCAAAAGAAAGGAGGCAATCAGTGGGGTATTTATTTCCTTTTGTTACATGACATGCTAATTTCTGTTGAAGTAATAATGTTCATTTAAAAAAAAATTATTATTGACTTAGAAGCAGATAAGATTAATCAGCAAAATTCTAGTAATTCTAGTGAGTATTTTGAAGGCATATGAAGGTTAATATCTTATTCTTCAAAACACTTTCAAAACTTATTCTGTCTTTTAACACTTTATACATCAATTTAATCAGTTTCCATACCCAAATTTGCATTTGGTCAATTCTAATACATGAGCAGAAAAATCACTTAGAGCTATAATGTGTTACACACATTTCTTAATTTCCAAGTCTTGAGTAAGAAAATAAACCTTTCCTTCATAATGGTATCAAAAGGAGATGAACTATTTGCCAGTACAAAGCCTAAGTACAGAACTATTTTATTTTCTACAGGTATGAAAGACTAGCCTGGTTGTATTTAGTGAGTCTTTTTACCAAAGTAAAGATTCTAAATTAAGACCCACAGCCATAAATGATGGAGTTGCTCTGTGTAATGAGGAAAAAAATGAAAATATTTTTTTAAGCTAGAAAACCAAGACATAATGGAAACTGAGTTTGTGAAGATGGAAAAAAAATGAAAGAAATTAAGTATCATATGCTAGGAGGAAAGTATAGATTTTGCAATTAGCCACAAGGCTTAGTAATTGATATTACATTTGTTTTCTAGTGAACATCTCTAAAATGCTTTGCTTCTGTTATTTTATGAATGACAAAACTTCAAAACGAGGAAAGGAAGACATAGAGACACAGACAGTGGCGTTCATCCCAACTAACTTTACATTGCTGTATCTGAGTAATTATCTTGAGGTTTTGATATAGATAGGTTCTTCTTATAATCTGTCTTCAGTGCAGCATTAATGTTAAAGTTAGGTACCTGGGGTTTAATCTTATTCTAAAACATTTGAAAACGTGTTAATCAAGTCTAAAGCAATTCTCTCCCTTTATAGAAAGTGAACTTATGCAATCTAACTCAGGTAAATACCATCCTCTGTGATTTTTATCAGCATCAGAAAGTAAGTGTCTGGCAATGCTAGGAAAAGACTTTCTAACTTAGTCATTTATGTCTCAATGAAAAAATTTAAAATAGGACATTGTACTGGAGAGGTAAGAAAGATGAGGACTTACATAAATGTATCAAATATATTTGGCTTTAAAATGCAAACAAATACCATCTTAGAGGGGGTTTTTTTGTGAATTAAATCTGTTCTGTTGCTCAACTGAATTTAAATTTTAAAGGAAGATGATGGAGAAAATGACCTACAAAGTTCTGCATGGGAAAGACCATTATATGTTTTTAATGAATTTTACACCTTGCAGATTGTCATTGTCTAGTTCAAATACATGAGTTAACAATAGTTTGAAGTGATTTAACTACATTGCAATAGCAATTGCCAGAAATAATCAAAAGATCCATCATAGGAATAAAGTTTGTGACATTTTCCCAAGCTAAACAGACTTTTGCCAAAGTTAAGAAGGCTTCTAAACAACATCAGGTCTGCAATACAATCTCTGAGTATCTGTACCAGGGGAAGCAAGTCAACAGAGATTCGGTTGTGAGAGTTCTGTGAGGACCAGTTCTGATAAGGGTGGTCTGAATAATAGGTGTTTCAAGAAACAAAAGTTACTGACATATGAAAAGATGTGGAGAGGTTATAAAAGAGCACATAGTGGGAGCTTACATGATTGATTAAGAATCATCTGTTTTTCTTTAGAACACTCATGGTATGCATATCTGCTATCAAAAAAGATTTCCTTCGTGTGTGCTGATAAGCAACAGATACTTTAGGCAATATTTTACCTGACCTACCTTAGAATGAAATCAATTGTTCCCTGAAGTATTAATAACTATAAAGAGAGTAATGTGCATGAGTAATTTGAATATGGATGCCATTGTTATACATGTTTCATTCTGACAATGTGAATCCAAGCCATCAATTTCCTCATTTGATAAAGTGTGAGTAAAGAATTTTCATCACCACAACAAGACCAAGAAGACATCCCTAAAGTAAATTTTAGCAGTGATGATTTAACAAATATTGTCCTTTAAGAACATGACATTCTCAAAAACTGTCCCTCAAGAATCTTTATAGAGTCAGTACATAACCTCACGTATCAGTCTGACTGATATCCAGATAGTTTTGTTTCACTGCTTTCAAAGGCTTGAGGTATACAGGCCTCATTTTCCTTTGGATCTCATTTCCTCCTTTTGCTAACTTTGCCTATTCAAGTAACATAAACAGTTGTCCTTTCAGCCCCTTGAATATTTGTCCTTCTTTAAGATTTGTATCTCCTTACTTTATATTCATCTTTCCATGTCCTTCTGGGTTTGTGCTTAGAGATGAATTACTTGCTGCAGTTTTTAATGAAAATGTGAACTATATCAATCAAAGTGTATATCTCTCTTGTGTCCTTACTTTCAGCTTTAGGTCATTCCTGTACAGCAGCTATGTAACTGTCAGTTTTCCACTCTTGCTAGCCCATCTCCACAGCATTTTCATTGTTTAGCAAAAAGAAGAGAGTTGGATAGTAGGTGAGAAATGTTGTAAAATTTTCTAAACTTTTTTAATAAATTTTTTCAATAGGGCTGGTTGCTTTGAATGATTTCATTGTTACTTCTGCTGAGAAAGAGATGCTTTGCTACATATATGGGTGTAAGGAATCCATTAAGGATTTCCAGTGAAAAACTTGTTCTACAATTTCTCAGTTGATAAGCTCATTTTTTTTCTTTCTGTGCTAAATGATATCACCTTTTTGCTGCATGCTCGATTTCTACAGTTCTTTCAAATAGTTTGCAGTTCACTAAGAAATTTCTCTGAGCAGTTAGGAGCACTCTTTTTTTTAAAGTTTTGTAGTAAATAAAATATAGATTCTGTAAACGTCTGTTTTCTCCCTATATTTCTCATCTATGGTAGAAAACCTGAATGGAAGACAGTTATCCATTTCTGTTTTCCTAATTTATATGAGCACAGATGTCAAGTAGTCTATGTATGACTTTAAGGAGAAATGCTTTTCCACAGTGCCATGACTTTCCTCCAGCTTCTTAGAGCTAATATGTAGGGTCATAGCAAAACAATGCTGGGATATATGATGTCCAGGGGAGCAGAACACAGCAGTAATGTATCACGAGTGGGATGTCCTCTTCCACAAATATGAAGTAATACATTATCTTTGAGTAAACACTACAGCTCTAAAGTAAATTGAGTTAGATATCTAGAAAAAAAGATGGTGCTGGCTACCTTTTTATTGAAGAAGATATCTGAAATGGAAAAACTTCTGACCTTTCTGCTCTCCATTCACTAAATACCCATGTTATAGCACCACAGGAGTCTCACTCTTGAAACAGCTGTCTTCCAAATTACATGACTGACCTTAGCATTTTAAAGTCAGCATGTCTCCACTGACTCCAAGGGATATATACAGATTTTCTATAGATGAGATCTCTCAGATATTAACCATTTCACTCTGGAAAAGGGTAGAATATACCTATCCCAGGAAAGGCTAGAAATTAAATCAAACTTTGATAGACATGACAAATACTCAGATTATTATCTTTAACATGACCATCTATGCACAAGTTCAGTCAAAAAGATTATTAATTTTCCAAAGAGTATTCTTCTTCAGTGCCGTAATGTCTCTGTATGAAAAGCGTGAAACAAACTGTTAATGACACAGCTATGACAGGATCTTAAGGCTCTTGGCCAGATGCCATATTCAACGGACAAAACTGTCTCTGATCTTTCTTCTGTTTAGACAGTATTGTGAACTACGAAGGATCAGATGAGAGTTTGCTGTGTATTGTCAATCAACCATATTTTTTCCTGGTACAAAAAGAATGCATCAAGTTCAAAAGAGTATACTTTGAGTATACAGACTAATACTGTTAGGGAATAAATAATTAATGAATCTGTAGATGTTTCCAAGCCTGTTTCCTTGATGTAGGAAGGCATACAGCTATGTGGAGGCTATAATTCTTCATTCTGGCATATAAAAGAAGTGGGATATTTTACACATTGTTGTGATTTAATTTCAGACAGCAGCCAAGCAGCATGCAGTCATTTGCTTCCCCAACTTCCCCACTCCCTGGGATGGCTAAGAGAATCAGAAAACAAAAAAAGTAAAATTCATGAAAGTAATAAAAAGAAATACATCAGAAAGAGAGAACAAATACCTAGATCTCTCTACTCACCACCCCTTCCCCCAAAATAATGATGCAAAATGCAGTTTCTTATCACCTCCTGACTGATACCTGAGCAACGATCTGCCCTTCCTGACAAACTCCCCCCTCAACTGAGCATGATCTGTTGTATGGAGTATCCCTTTGGCTAGTCAGAGTCAATTGTCTTGACCATGCTTCCTCCCTGCATCTTATATCCCTCCAGCCCACTTATTGTCAGGGCAGAGTGAGAAGCAGAAAAGGCCTTGATACTGTACCAGCATTGCTCAGCAATAACTAAAACATTCCTGTTATCAATGCCATTTTTCAGCACAAACCTGACACATAACCCTGTACCAACTACTAGGAAGAAAATTAACTCTATTGCATTCAAAACCAGGTAATAGATGTAGATAATCTTGCCAAACTTAGACATCTGCAACATAGATATCCAGAGCTAGACTAAATTCTCTAAGGCTACCTTCAAGATTAATGGAGAGAAATAGCTACCCTTAGAGGACAGTTCATCTGATTTAGAGCAGTATTCAGACCAAGTCCTTCTCCAGAAATGTCTTTCTCTCCACTGATTATAGTAGTTAGAAATATGTACTAAGATATGTTCCTACAACCTAGTTAAATTGCATCGCCAGCCTTAATCATTCGTGAACTCAAATAAACTTGCAGGTCAAACTTCTTTCAGCACGATTATACACTGAAGTTTGAGATTACTAAAACTGACAAGTGTAAGCGATTCTAATAACAAAAAAGGAGAATGATTTGCTGTTGAATTAGGCTTTTCTTTTTGTACATAAATAAAGTTGAGTTAAATGAAGTATACCAGAATTAAGTACAGAACTGTAGATAATGAAGGAAAATTTTTTAAAAATGTTAAAATATTTGTTTGGGAACTTGGTTTTATGATTTTTTTTTTTTTTTTTTAAGAACAAAATGTTCACAATTTTGATTTTTCTTTGGGATAAGAAAACCCATAGTCCATAAATGAGGTTCTGCTTTACTGCCAGTAACTGAGGAGGGAAAGAAAAAATGCAAGGCATTGTTAGAGCTTCTTGCTTAGAAGTCAATTCAATACATTTAATTTTAGTTAATAATTAAAAGAGAAGTAACTACTGCTACTTAAGATATACATGAAAGAAATTCCTTTCTACATTTCAGTGTAACCAAACAGCATACATTTCAATCATTTAATCATAAACAGTAGAATTTTTCAAAACAGAGCATTAGACCTGCTCTTCAGTCAGCATAAATTTTATTATCTCTGTGGCAGTCTAGGAATCTAGCTGAAGGTCTAGACTAATCCTATTAATATTCATAATTGACATCCCCGCTTTCTCTTAGAACATTATTTATAATCTTTTAAAATTCCTGGTTCTCCTGACACTTTTAAGATAGTCAGTAAGTAATCTCCCTGTAGCTTACCGGGGAAACGCTTCTCGTCTGTTCAGTTTCGGTTGAGAGATTTCTTTCGTTTTCTTATAACTAGATCAGGGTTTTTACATATGTGTCATTTCATTAGAGTAAGACAGTGCTATTTTTTCCCCTTTTTTGTTTTTACATTTGACGTACTGTCAGAAATGTCCAATAAATATACAAAGAATAGCTACCTGTTATCAACCTTTTTTTTTTAAATACCAGTTCTAGATTTCAATTAATAGCAATTCTGCCACATGCATATTTTCCTAGTTACTGTTCAGATGCTGGCTATGTAAACAATTTTTTCTTTGACTTTACCATTCATATAGAGCAAAGACACAAAACTCCAGTGGAAAGGAAGTGATAGACTTGTCTCTGAAGAATGATATGCTTCTAGCAGTATCTCTCTCTCTGTTATCTGGCTTAAATCTCTGTTTAAGAGATCTTCTGGTTGAAAGTGTTCTTTTCTGTAAGCATCCTGTCATTTTCCATGACCAGATTTGATTCATCCTAGATATCATTATCTCAATGAACTTACATAACTGAAGAAGATGTCATCCAAAATGAATAACAGACTAAAACGTTGTCCCTGAACATTCAGCTTAAACACAATACTAAGTACTTTATTAATGTTAACAGGACTTCTTGTCTAGTGAACTACTGCTTTGTTTGGGCCCAGTGGAAGAATCAATGTCATCTGAGTCATTGCAATTTTAGATGGATAAAGGTTCTTAGTATTTCACGAATGAAAATCTAACTGCTTTAGAAAATGAAGATCCCAACTGTCTGATGTTTTAGAGAAAGGTCAGGATTCCTTACTTTGTAAAATAATCTTTATTGTAGATAGAATGAAAGAAAATGTTTATTAAGCTCCAGACATATGGTATACATTAGAAAATTTCTAGGATGGAGCTCCGATTAGCAAGGTTAGTATTCTAATGTGATAGAATAATCAATGTAAACCACATAGCTCAGTTGAAACTTCTGCTCCAAATTGCCAATTTCATCTTCATCCAGCAGAGAAAATGTCAACCTTTCTCTCTGCAGTAAAATCTTCTTGTTACAACAATAAAGCAACTCCAGAGTTATTGTTATTGTGAAACATCTGGTAACTACAAGATGTAGCTCCTGTGAGATAATCACGTTCCTGTAAAACTAGTAGAACTTACTGAACTTTGTTGTATTTCATGTTTTGTAATACCCATGAGTGTGGTTGGCTCATAATTCCATAATCACTTTGCCTCCGCACTAGAAATGAAACCACAGATGCCGCACTTTACTATAATGGCCACCGCTAAACATAAATAAATGATCAAAATAACAGTATTGTTCATGTATAAAATATATATACCACAATAAATACCACAGGATTGCAAGTCACTGGGAATGCAGTAAAATGGGTACAAAAGGCCTCATTATCAACATTATTTAAAGTAGATCAAGAAGTTTAAAAGTAGGGGGAAAAAAAAGCTCATTTCCACATTGCTACTTTTACATTAAATTAAATTATCTTCTCTTTTATTTTTTTTCCTTCTAGAGTATTTTCTTCCCAAAATAGTAAAGTGGACTGGAACAACTCTATTAGACTCTGTTCATTCAGCAACTTAGAAAAGAAAAAAGAAAGTAAAAGAGAAATTTTGTATTTTGATAACACAACTAAAAGAAGCATGAGTCTCTCAATAAAAAACAGATCATGCAAATAATTGTTTTGAAAAGAAGGAACTAGAATTTATACCCTTAACTTTTCTTAAACTGTTTTTGCTTTCTTTTTTTTTTTTTAAAGATCTGAAATTGAAAATGGGATTTTTTTTTACAAAAACCGAGTTGTCAGAATGAAAGTGTCTGAAATGATTACAATAGCCACAATTGCTCTCTGAGCATAGCTTGCCCTCTTATCTGATCTTAAACAATTATTAGGAAAGGTATTGGGTAAGGCAATATAAGGGATAGTACTGATGTTACAAAAAGAGAACATATAACAGATATAATAAATATCTAATTAGAAAAAAAAAAGGTATTTATCACCTTGTAAAAAAATATGGGATGTGGAATACTTATTTTTTAACAAAAGTCTGCAAATAAGTCTAAATGCTACTTTTGGATATTACTGTACAGGAATGACTGGCAATCTTAAGGTAGAGCAGAGGTATTCTTGCAGGTAATGTTAAATATTTTAAGGACAATTTCCCCAAGGATAGTTCTGTACCATCACTTACTGCTTCTAATGCATATTTCAGGAAACACAGAATATATCAAAAGGAGTTACATTTTAGTCTTACAAAACCATCATTCTGAATCATATGACAATAGAATCAAATATTATTTAAGCAATGTTGGCAGAAATGACATATTCTTATGTTCAAAAAAAACAACAGAGGTCTCTTGTGATACCACATCACTTTTGTACTGCTTTTCTGTCTCCTCCAACTTGCAGAGATATTTCTTTTTTCTAATGCTATAATTTTTTAAATTTTATATAATAAAAAATAATTTCACTTTCACTAAAAGTAATGATATCCTTTTTCTATTGTACAGTCTATCATATATGGCACAGAATGGCATAGAATTGAGTTGGAGGCCTGTGGCCAGTGGAGTTCCACAGGGATTGGTTCTGAGGCCAGTCTTGTCCAACATCTTCATCAACGACCTGGATGAGGGGACAGAGTGTACCCTCAGTAAGTTCTTCTCCCCCTCTATTATGCCCTGGTGAGGCCTCATCTGGAGTCCTGTGTCCAGTTCTGGGCTCCTCAGCTCAAGAGGGACAGGGAAGTTCTGGAGAGAGTCCAGCACAGGGCCACCAAGATAATCAGGGGACTGGAACATCTTTCATACAAGGAAAGACTGCAGGAACTGGGGCTGTTTAGTCTAGAGAAGAGGAGATCGAGGGGAGATCTTATTAACATTTATAAATATCTAAAGTGTGGATGTCAGGAGGTTGGAACATCCCTCTTTTCTATAGTAGATAGCAACAGGACAAGGGGTAATGGGATGAAGCTGGAACACAAAAGGTTCCACTTAAATATAAGAAAAAACTATTTCACTGTGAGGGTGAGGGAGCAGTGGCACAGGCTGCCCAGAGGGGTTGTAGAGTCTCCTTCCTTGCAGGTCTTCAAGACCCACCTGGACAAGTTTCTGTGTGTCATGATCTAGGTCGACTTGCTTCTGCAAGACGGGTGGACTAGATGATCTCTAAAGGTCCCTTCTAACCCCTACCATTCTATGATTCTATGATATGTTAGCAACAGTGATTTATTAGCATTATAATAAGTGGTTTATTCGTCGGTTGGTTGGGGCTTTTCTTGTTTGTTTTTTTTTTTTTTTTACTATGCTTTCTTGTGTCATTGTTCTGGATATCTAATTGTATGTTGGAACATAGTTTACATAGGTCTAAGTGCTAAATGCGGTGGATACAGTGAATTGAGTTATCTCTTACCCTGGAGAAATTGGAGCCCGTCTCTGCCCATGCAGTACAATCCCATGCAATGCTACAGGGAAGAGTGGCTGTGAATCTGTCCTGCAGAAAAGGACAGGAAAATATTAAAAACAGCTGGCTGAATGTGAGCTGGAAATGTGCCCAGGCAGCCAAGAAGGCCAATGGCATCCTGGCTTGTATTAGAACTAGTGTGGCCAACAGCACCAGGGAAGTGATTATGTCCCTGCACTAGAGAGGGCCAAACCTTAAGTGCTGTGTTGTTTCAGGGGTTGAACTATATGATCTCTGGAGGTCCCTTCCAATCCCTACTGTTTTGTGATTCTGTGTAAATTTCTATGTCGGCTTAGTAAGTCCATTACTAAAGTCCAGTGGATATGTAGTGCACAGTAGGGGCACATTGGGCACATAGGGAAACAGTCTGTATCATCTCTACATACCTTTCATTTCTTTCACATAGTCCTTGTAAACAGGAATCTATTTGCACTGGGGTGAAGGGAGTGCTGCCATCAGCATGAATTTTAGAAGGTCAAAACTTCTGTTTCTATAAAGCCTGTTACTGTACAGTGTTGAATCCAGCAGAAGGTAAAATCATAAAGAACTTTATACTTCCTCTAGCAATATACTTGTCTGGGTTTCTTTTTGTCTGCCTGGTACAACATGAGAATGATGTATATATGGAAGAAATAGAGATTTGTCTGGCGAATTTAATGGGCAATACATTACTTTTTGCAACATACTTCTATACCATATGGCATACTCAAGTGCTGGAGTGTCTTCAGGTGGATGTTTTTGATAGTCCCATGTTTCAAAAGTGTCAGAGTCTCTCAAATGTCTGTGGATCTGGACTAAATATATCTTGAGTATTGAATGCTAGTGCAAACATTTATACTGTTTCTGACAGCATGTAGAGCACAGGAAGATATCTGAAATGCTTGTACACAAACACACACAATATGACAAACAAACAAGATGAACTGAAAGCACTAGTCACCTCTCAGAGCTACAATATGATTGGATTTAGTGAGACTTGGTGGAATGAGTCCCAGGACTGGAGTGCTGGGATGGAGAGCTACAGGCTGTTGTGGAGTGACAGGTAGAGTAGGTGAGGTGAAGGTGTCACACTATACATAAAGAAGAGGTCTGATTGTACAGCCTTTACAGTTAATGATGACATGTATGAGACCCTCTGGGTGACAAGTGAAGGATGCAAAAAAAAAAGCAAATGTTGTAGTGGGTGCCTACTACTAATTGCCCAGCCAGAATGTTAACACTGATGGATTATTCTGTAAGCAATGAGGAGAAATTTCTGGATTGATAGCCCTTGTCCTTACAGAAGGTTTCAGCTTCCCAGACATAAACTGGGAATATCATACTGTTATGATGAATGGGTCTTGGAAATGCTTGAGGTTTGTAAGAGATAAGTTCTTGTCACAAGTACTCAGAGAGACAACTAGGAAAGATGCTCTTCTAGGCTTGCTGTTTGTTAGTAGGGAAGGACTTGTGGGAGATGTAATGGTAGGTAGCTATCTTGGCCATGGTGATCATGAAATGGTTGAGGTTAAAATCTTCAGTGCAATGTGAAAAAACAACAGCAGAGTTGCTACCTGGGACTTCAGGAGAGCAATCTTTAAACTATTCAGGGAACAATTCAGCAGAATATACTGAGAATCTGCTTTTGAGGGTTTAGGAGTCCATGAACTATGGTCAATATTTAAGAGTGACCTTTTAGAAGCATGGAGGCAGATAATCACACTGTGTCTATGTCAAGCAAGCAAGGCAGAAGACCAGCTTGACTGAACAAAGAACTCCTTGTGGAGCTCAGGAGAAAAAATAAATTGTATGATCTCTGAAAAAGAGGTCAGATTTCACAATTACAGAGCTGTGATTCAAATATGCAAGGAGGAGACACAAAAACTCAAAGCTCAATTACAATTTAACCTTGCCAATGTTGTGCCAGATAACAAGGTGCATTAATAGAAAGAGGAGGTTTAAAGAAAATATTGCTCTTTTTAAAGAATGTCATCTGACTAATAGGGATATAGAAAAACAGAGACATTCAATGCTTGTTTTAATAATACTGATAGATCTCAGGCTACCTAGTCCCCTGTGTCAGTGGACCATGCATGTGGGACCAGTAACTTTCTTTTTGTGGACACAAATCATAAGGGACCACCTGTACCATCTGAATGTTCACAATTCCATGGCACTTGATGAGATCCAGCCCAGAGTACTTTTGCCAGATTTTGCACCTAGGACAGAATAATAACAGGCACAAGTTTGGGAGACAACTGTCTGGGAATGGTTCATAGTTGAACCAGAGGAGATTTAGATTAGATGTTAGAATCATAGAATCAAAAAATATTTTGAGCTGGAAGGGATCTCTGAAAGCCATTTAGTCTAATTCCCCTGCAATGAGCATGGACATATTCAGGGCCCTGTTCAACCTGTCCTTTAAAACTTCCAGACATGGGACATCTAGACAAAGGCTTTACAGAAGTCTTCAGAAGACTTAGTGCTTAGGAAGCATTTCTTTACCGAGGGGGTATTCAAATGTTGGGAAAGATGCCCTAAGACTGTCAGTGTTTAAGAGGTATTTGGACAACACCCTTACTAGTATGCTTTAACTTTTGTTCAGCCGTGAAATTGTTAGGTGGTTGGACTAGATGATTGTTGTAGGTCCCTTCCAACTAAAACTATTCTAGTCCATCCACTCTAAACTGTATTTGAGGTAGGTCTGTGTTCCTCAGACTTACAGGAAATTGTTAATTTAATTTTTAGTCACTGTTTCTACTTTTGATTAATTTTGGAATTGTTAAACTTCTGAAGATAACCTATGCTTTGTGCCTTGGTTTCCTATAAAAAAATGAGAATGCTTCCTTTTATCAATTTTGAAATGTATCAATGATATGAACAAGTGTTATAAATCACAAAAAGGAGTACTTAACATAAGAGTTTCTCTTGTTACCTGTTGCTATCCCTCTTGAGGACAGGACATATTATGTAACACTGAGGATTTTTTTGTTACTATTCATTTTTCTCATTTTTCATTTGTTCTTCTTATTTCCTGATATTCCTTCCTAGCACAGCTATATATATACTTTTTCTGGTTACTATGATTTACACTGGCTTTAAGAGCAAAGGTAGTTTGAAAAAAATAATGTTTTAATATATTTTTCCTTCTTCCCGTTTTAGTTTTATGACTAAAACCAACTAAAAAAACAAAGAACAAAAAAAGAACAAAAAATTATAACCATAAAAATTTGCAAAGTTCAATTCTGCTACGTACATTTCATAATATAATACCAAAGCTATCATGTTTTTGCATTTCCATCACTGTTGTTTTTATTTGATCACACGAAGTTACTTATCTTAGCATGAGTTATTAAAAGATTCTGTTAAAGAATAAAATAGCCATATAAATCAAACAAAACTGTTCCTATCTTCAGTGTATTCCCACTGAGACCTTTTGCTAGCTTTTTAAATTTTAGGTGCTTCCTAGCTATGTTATTAGTTTTTATTGTAGCAAATAATATCTTATAATAAACATACAAGTATTGTAGTTAAGAATTTATTTAAATATGAGAGTAACTGTGTGATTCCCAGGGAAACTAGTTGAAGTTCCTATTTCAGTTTGACTGCAATGAAAACTTGAGAACAATGAACGTAGGCCTATAAATACTAATGATGCCCAAAGGTCTTGTACCTATTGTATATGAAGAAGCTTTCTTTTTTTTTTTTTTTTTGTTGATATTGTGAAGGCATTCACACTTAGACTAGGGGAACACCAACCATCAAAGCATTCAGAACTTTATTTCAAGGGCAAAATCCAACAATGCAGAATTTTGCAGGCGAGCCTGTGAAATTCTGCTTCACATTTGATATCAGACCTGTCCAGCTGGGTGCTCAAGTTTGGCACTGTTTGATCTGCTGGTTTGCTCATGTACAAAAAGTCAGAGTAAGTGTTACTTGGATACTTAAGTCTGATGTATTAGATTTGTTGCTGATAAATGTTCTTTTATATGTGGACATAGAGTGGTCAGGATTTCCTAGTATCTCTTAATGATCCAGAATTTGCTATATGGAAATTAATGGTGAAGTAAAAACCAATATTTTGTAGGAAGGAAAAATCCACTGTGCTGTCTATAGAAAAGCATTTAAGCATGCTACACTGAAACATAAATATGTAGGTCCAAGAGGTTTATAGAAACTTATTCTAGCACGAAGAATGAAGGTACTGAACTTCTCAGTATTAATTTATTTTTCTTTTACATTCCTACTAACAGAGAGAATATGGATTCTGCACTGAATATAGTTAGATAAATACTGAATATAGTTTAAAAAATCAAATAAATTTCAGGTAACTGTATACAAGATATTAAGAGATATTTTACTCATCTTAACATTTTTTTCTATTACAGTAACCAAATCTCATCATATTCAATGACTTTTAATTTTATCTAATACTTTAAAAAGATAATGATATTAGTGACTCTCATAACATATTAATGGAGTGAAGCACTAATATGATAAAACACTAATTCAATTTGTTACAAAGTGGAAATAAAAGACTCATATTCTGCTTTTTCAGAAATTTCAGCAGAAATATCTGCTGTCTATCCACTTTTTTTGCATACCTACAGAAGAAAGGTTGCTACTCTAAAACTATGCAAAATCGCAGAAGAGTAGGTGTTGGAAGAGACCTCTAAAAACCATCCAGTCTAACCTCTGTGCTCAAGTAGATCCACCTAGAACAGGTCACTCAGGAACACATTCATGTGGGTTTTGAAAACCTCCAGAGAATGAGACTCCACACTCTCCCTGGGCAGCCTGTGCCAGGGCTCCATCATCCTCACAATAAAGTAGTTTTTCCTTAAGTTTATGTGGAACTTTTTGTATTCCAGTTTTTGTTCATTACCCCTTGTTCATGTACTGTCACTGGATACTATGGAAAACAATTTTTTCCCATCCTCTTGACGTAGACTTTTCAAATACTTCTAAGTATTAATGAGGTCCATCCTCAATCTCCTCCAGACTAAACAGCCACAGTGCCTGCAGCCTTTCCTCATGAGAAAGATGTTCCAGTCCCCTGATCATCTTGGTGGCCCTGTGCTGTACTCTCTCCAGAAGTTCTCTGTCCCTCTTGAGCTGAGGAGCCCAGAACTGGAAACAGGACTCCAGATGAGGCCTCAGCAGGACAGAGTAGAGAGGGAGAAGAACCTCCCTTGACCTGCTGGCCACATTCTTCTTGATGCATCCCAGGATGCTATTGGCCTTCTTGGCCACGAGGGCATATTGCTGGCTCATGTTTAGTTTATTATCAATCAATACTCCCAGTTCTTTGCAGAGCTGCTCCCCAGCAGGTCAACCCCCTGCCCGTAGTGGTGCAACACTTTCAATGGACAGCTGCTTCTCCAATGTAGATAAAGACTGGAAGTATCTATCTTGTTCAGAAATTAAGAATACAGTAACTTTCATTTTTTAAAAATTATTTGTTTTTTAAATGCAGTGAGGTGAGATAATTTAAGTAATACAAAGTACAATTTACCATAATATGTGTACATTTTGAGCCTTTATTTTAATGAAAGACATAAGTCAGCAATGTACAAGTGTAACTCTTAAGAATGTACACTTCTATATATAAAATGAAAAATACACTGTAGCTTTGTAGACTACAAAATTTAATATTGTTACCAGAACTTGATTCTTTTATAAAACAACTTAAGGTTGATTTTCTGAGTCATGTCTTTCATCATAGCTGTATAATACTTGTTAAAGGTGGTAGGAAGTAATGGGAGTAGTGTGGTTATATCTGCTTCTCAGAATCAGGAAATCAAATGTTCAGGTCCATTCCTCTGCTATAAAGGGGTTCAATTTTTTTATCTTGCAGTGATGCTAAGAGCACTCATTGTCTCCAGATACCTCTCTGGAAGAGCACAGCTCTCATTCTAGTCTGTGAGAGAAGCTTCAGATGCCCATAAGAATCCTAGGAGGTAGTAGAACTTTATGCTTTACTGTCCAGATCACATTTTTGTCTTGATTTTGAGTGCTTTATTTTCCTGGTTGAAATCAGCTAACAGCATAAAAGTTGCTACAATACATCATTCACAAGCCTATGTTGTATTGTAAAAGTTGATGAGATGCACAGATGTAGACCATCTGAGGTTTGTTGATCTTAGAACTGCTGCTCTGTCAGTGAACAGACTGTGCAAAGAATCCACATGCCTTTAGTTCTGATAGAACCCCTTAATGGTGCAGATAACTTCCTTCCTTTCAAGACCTTTCTTAATGCTTTTTAATTGTTCATGGACCAGTGTGACAAGCTGCTTTTCAGTATTTTTTTTCTGTTTAGATATCTTTTCTCCTGCTATTTCTGCCTTAGAGGACTCCACATGCTATTACAGTGTTTTCAACCCTGTTGTGAATGTGGGAGATCTGAGGATAAAAATGCCCAACACAAACTTACTCCCTTAGTGGTGTTAGCTACTGAAAGAAGAGGAACAAGGACACCTCTGTTACCTCCTCTGACAAGTTCTAAATATTTTCTGCTTCTCCTACTTGGAATGCCAGTCCATTCTTGACAAAAGCAGAAGGTACAGAAAGGCCCTAGCAGGGTGCCTCAGTTGTATATAAAAAGAAAATAAAATTAGAAGAAGATGACGAGTGAAATGAGGAAGAAAATATAAAATAGAGGCTGATGGGAAAGTGTAGATGAAGAGACATACAAAAAAAAAAAAGAGCAAATCAGTGATATAGGTAAGAAGAAAGATATTTGGAATTAGAGGGAAAAAAACCCTAAAAAAAACCCCTTAGGAACATCAACTTCACAAGTAGGGCCTGATGAGAAAAATAATGATTTTGTTTTTCTACGAATCAAGTGAGTTGGCTGGATAATTTGACATAATTCTTTTTAAAGTTTATTCCTTCATTACATTTCTGCCTTAGGTCTTTCAAATAGTTTGAATGTGAGGACTAGACATGAAAATATATTTGGGTTTTGTTTTCATAACTGTTTTTATAAAATAGAATAAAATTTATGTGTGGGGTTTTTTATCTGGTACTGAAGTTTATTAAACCTACCGCAGTATTATTTTTTTTCTCCATTTCCTTTTGCTCTTCTCTTTGATTCACAAATGACCCAATGAGGAAAAATCTCAGAACTCTTCCTTGGTACTCACTATTTTAAGCCTAAAAACTTGGTTCTGAACTTCCCAGGAACATTTTTAATTTCTTTATTTCAAAGTCTTACACTGAAATTTTAGCCATGTGTTAGTAACAACTGGAGTTTAAAATTAGAAACTTTCACAGATTGGGACAGAGGGGGCTGCAGCATTTCTTGTCATAAACAAGGGAGTGGGAAGAAGTCCATATGATGTTATTGGCTAAATAGAGATTGGCAGAAATGCAAATGGCAGACTTTATTGTCAATAGATATGGTTATGAAGTGGTAGAGGTGAGTGGGATACTGCTGTTCATTCATCCCATGGTTCATAAGCTGTGGCAAAAAAATACTGTGTTCTAATAATAGTTCATGTAAACTAGCAGGCATGGAGTCAAGAGTGTATAAAAAACCATTTGTACAGATATTGTTATAGAAGAAATTACTGATCAATGAAATTTACATGAAGAGATTAGGTTCTCACTTGACTGGTTTGCATTGCAGCATACAGAATGCAAAATGTAAAAGAGTATTTTGTTTTGGCACAAGCATTTTCTAACACTTTTGTTTGTCCTGGTTCCTAGATATGCATTCTTATTTTTCCCTGCAGTCTACTTTACAGATTGCTAATCTATAGAAAGACAATAAAACACTGTGCAATAAGATGTTCTGGAAGATAACAGTCAATTTACCAATCGGTAATTGTTCTCATTTGCTCTTCATGTCCTTCTAGCATTTCTATGCTTGTTGCCAATTCAAATTTATAAAAGAAATTAAAATATCTCTGCAAGGAATTGAAGTGATTCAGGTATATTTAGATTTTCATATTCTAAGTTTAAGAATGGGGAGTAATAAAATAAATTTCAAACTGATAATATATGAAGAAATTGCTTTGGTTCATCTTTTGACTTTGCCACTGCATAGATAATAAAAAGAATATTTATCTCTGATCTATGTGCTGTTATGACTGAGAGGAAGACTGAAAAAAAGTACATTGTTGTGGAAAAGGATGATTGAGGCGTGGGATGATTTTTGGAGTTCATTTTCATAATATCTTATTCTTGGTTGAAGAAAATATTTTTAAAAGTTCACAATATAGCATTTCATCATTTAAACTTCTTTGGAGCTGTAGTTAATCTTGAATTTTCAAATTTAAAATTCTCAGCTAGAAAAACTGTAAATAAATATTTTATGCAACAAAATAATTCTACAATCTTTGTAATGCTTTCCTTTTCCTGTATCTGGATAAATTACTGTTATAAAAGTTTGGTGGGTTTTTTTATCAAATGGAGCACTGCTTAGACCTGAATGTAAATCGCTGCCTCAGCCTTCTTCTTGAGAAAGTCACTTAAACTAACTAAGAGAAGAGAAAAATTTCCAAAATTCTGTTCTTAAAGAAAGCATGGTATGGTAAATAGCTTTACATCCCCGGAGAGATTCTTGAATTTCTATGTGAAATGTGGAGAATGGAGGAGAGGAAAAAAGACAAAAGGAGCTGTGACTGGACAAGCAAAATAAATTACATATTTTAAGCATATTCATAATCTCTCTTTTTTTCTTCTTCTTTTTTTTTTTTTTAATTAAGTCATCCAAATCCTACTTGGAAACTTAAAACACTTTTCAGATAATGACTATGATTCATCTCTTATCCCAACTCAGTTCTCACAATCTGTTAGTCATACAAACTGCTAGGGGTATCAGAAAGAGACAGTAATTTTTGAAAAGTAATTAATTCTGTTCTAAGGTAGATTCCTCAGGCAGGTATGAAAAATTGGTTTCTGGAGGTTCCTGTATCCAGTATTTGCAAAGCACTCTGCAATCGTTTGTCCAGAAATAAAGATCTATCAGCATTTGTGATATCCTACAGTATCTCAGACAACTTCACAGAACTGACAAGTATGAAACAAGATTCATGAGAATCGCACACTTTTGAAGGTATAAGTAGATGGTAGATGGGATACCCTAAAGCACCTCAACTATCACTAGACACCAATCTGCAGGAAACCAAGTGAATCCAAGTAGGCTAGATAACTACTTTAGATCGGATTCTCCACGGGTGGGTTTAAACAAACCAGATTCATTCATGTTCACATGAATGAGTTCACTTTGACATATGAAATGAATATCTAAGTTACCATTATACTCAATAGAGATCTAAGATTCATCTCATTGATGACAATTAGGATCTCTGAAATATCTCCCTTCACTCCTGGTTTCTACATCGGAAAGATTTAGATCTCCCATAGGTTTTGTTTATTCTTTCCCAGTTCCGTATAGATATGTTCCATATCCTAGGGCACCTCAATAACATTTCAAACTGATTTGTGGACAATGTAGTTTAGTCCTAGATCTTTGTTATCTAAAATGAATGTTTATAACCCTTGCATATATATACCCGTAAACTACAAAACAAGATATCATAATCTGGAGCTGAATACTGTCCTAAATGTATACATTTAAATATGATTAATTCCATATTATGCTTAAGACCTTTTATCCTTTTTCAGGCTACAAAAAGTTGTTGTCACCCCCATTTTTCAGTATAATTTATGATTCAACTTTAATGACAGCATTTAATCAGTTGTTTTTCAGATAGATATCATTACAGACGTTTTTTTAACTCATTTTCCGTAAGAGAACTGTGGCATAGTTACTTGCCTGTAGCCCTATAATAGACATCATAATAAAAAACACATCTGCAAAGATTGTAATGGTTTATCATAAGCACTGCAATGTGAATTCCATGCATTCTAATAAGTCTCCAATTATTTATGCAATATCTTTAAAGTCTTACCTTCTTGGTAAGTAATATGAAGTTTAAAGAATGCTGAAAGCTTTTATCCTGAACATCCTGCAAGTATACATTCTATTTTCTGTCATTTTAACCACTTAATTAATAGAACCTCTGACTGAGTGTTAAGGAAGTGAGCAGGCAGGCAGGTGTAGCAGTGCCCTCATCGACTGACCTGCAGTACCTGAGCTAGAAGAGCAAAGCAGGTCTAGTGGTGGTAGCCAGCGTTAGCCGAGAGTCCTGCCATCACTAGATAAAGGGAGGGTGATGAAGTTGGTCACACTTAACATGGTGTAAGGGCCAATAGAGCATACCTACAGCACAGGACAGCCCAGGTGAGAAACCAAGGTCTGAGCCAGAAGAGTTGGTGGGGGAAAGCCTCAGGTATGGTTTCTCATGGCTCTTCTATCAGCAGTGGTTGAGCTGCACCATATCAGAGCTGACCTTGAACACAGGTAAGCAAAGTCGCGACAAGGGGAAACCTTTGTAGAACAGGATTATAGACAAAGGCTGTTATAGCCTGACCAGGGCAATTACAGGCTTTTAGGTGCATTCAGGACTCCAGTATCCTTGCTATATACATTTTCATAGAGAAATGGAAGACTTTGTGTAACAAAATATCATTATTTCAATTCTGATTTGTACTGAATAAGTATTTTAAGCATTCATAAATACATATGTAAATATACACATGTAATCAAAATGAGCTCAGAGATTTTTTTTGTTCTAATATTGACACAATAAATTATAATTGAATAAATTATTGTATCTTGGCAGTCAACTTAACTTTTAAATTTTATCCTTCCTGCCCCGATTATATTAATGGGATAAAAAGATAACACTTCATTCTGAGGCCACAACTGACAGATCAAACTAAGGCCACATCAGCTACAGGGAGAGTTGAAGGACTATAGATTCTCTAGCTGTTTGCTTATACAGGTCAGAAACCTAGACAGGAGGTGCTGCAGTGCCTTCTTGTCATGTACACTAAATAAACTGTTTGATGAAATAAAGACCTAGGGATGAAAAAAAGAGGACAAGACATGAAAGGAGTCTTAGCATGTGCATAGCTTAGGAATGATTTGAGTGTATCTGCCCATAAAAGTAAAGATCTTGTATTACTGAGTAATAACCACATTCAATCTAGGTTTATGTTCAACAATGATTGATGGTAGTTATTTGCTATCTATTTTTACTTCTCTCTCCTCTCTCAGTTTCTTCCTTTTTTTTTACTGCTCTTTTTTTCCCTTTTGTCCATTCCAGATGTTTCTCCCTTTTCAGGAGTTTCTTCAAACAGAGTGTTTCAAACATGGGAGGAGATTGAAGATGATCACTTAATCTACCTCACTTATTTCAAATACATTCTTTAAAAGTCACTTCAGATGGTACATTTCAAAAGATGGACAAGAAATAAGATGTACCAAATACAATTGTAGAAAATTATGCAAACTATTGTCCATAGAATAATCAGATTACTATCTTGACATGATCTCTTCCTTATGAGGAGAAGCACTATGCCTCATTTTAGCATTGGATACCCTTCTTGTTTGCAGTGCAGAAGTATCTCTAAAAATCAGAACTTCTGTCTTCAGTGTACAGATAAACCTCTTGTGGAGGAAGTAATTATTGTGAGGTACATAGCCTCTCCCACTGAAATAATAACAATAGTTCTCTGATGAGTGTTTAGCTTTTAGTGTATATATATCTATATACACATATAAAATAAATAATAGATTATGTCCTAATAAGCTGCTATTATAATTCATATCTAAAAATACGTATAACACACTTTTGTGGTTTTGTCCAGCCGGGGACAAAGAGCTATGAGGGTGCTCGCTCATTCCTCCCCCTCCAGACAGAGCAGGGAGGGGAACCGGAGAAAAAGGGGAAAAACCCGTGTAGGTTGAAATACGAATAGCTTAATAGAACAACAATAAGAAGAAACAAGTTCAGGCAAAACAGTTATAACAGAAAATGAGGGGATATACAAAAGGAATGGTGCGTGCCGCAATTGCTCACCACCCGGGACCCGACACGACTGCTCCCAGTCGGCAGCCAAATCCACGTTTCTGCAGCACCCCTCCCCACTAGCTCCCTGCCTATATGTACTGGGCATGACATCAGTATCGTATCGAATACCTGTTGGCCAGCCTGGGTCAACTGCCCATGCTGTGCCCCTTCCTATTGCCTCATAGGCAATAACCCTATCCTAGCCCAAATCAGGACACACACCTATACACTACTTAGCTTTGGAACAGTATAAATCACAAAATTCTCAGATTAAACTCCTGTTGAACACAGATAAACGCAAGTATTTATGTATAATTTATACCCTTAATTTTTTGAGAATGACATCTCAATATTTTCACATAAGTTCTCACTTATTACTGTGTCAGCTCCTGAAAAACTGTGTTAGAAGAGATAGGATTCCAGACAAGCTAGTTAAAATGGCAACATTCAAAAAGCTATTCCTTCAGGATAATCAAGCATATATATAGATAAGTACTATTCAAAGATGTCTTAATCTGACTACTCTACTATGAATTTTAAGCTCCTATTAGGATATGGTTAAGATTTTCTTGTGTCAGGAATCCTAGCTATGTAAAGAATATGACAGATTGTAGAAACTTAAGACCAGTACAAGTGATGTCACATGGGAGTTCACTAATATAAGCTGTTCCATTTGCCTCCTTCAGTGTCAGTATTCCTTTTTATTCTTTAGAAATACTTGTGTTTTTCCAAGATTGTAGTCCTGCCTTAACTGAAGGAAATTTTGTTCACCTTTGTCCTAATGTGGATGTAAGAGTATCAAAATCATGCTCCTTTCTGGAGACATTTACATTCAGAGCTACAAAGTACACCTGGCTATGTGTCACACTACGACAGTGACATAGTCTTTTAACACATTCACAAGTAAAATGAGAAAAAAATTATTTGAGTGTAGAATTGTTGGTAGGTAGGTTTTGATGTAGGAGGATTTTTTTAAGTAAAGTATACCAATGATGCTACACTACAATAAAGTAGTAAATAATCACATGAAATACAGCTGGGTTTTTTTAACCAAAATAAATTAGCCTCTAACCAGCAGAACCCAGGTACCAAGTAGCAATCATATAATAAAATCATAATATCACCATGATATTAATTGGGTTTTTTTGCTCATATGTTATTGTGTTCCTAATCTTACTTCAATATTACATAAAGCCAAAATATCCACTGACTTGGACAGAAACAATGTCAAGTCCTCACACGTTCTGTGTGTGGCTAAGATGTAAAACACTGTGATGAAATTTTCTCTGAGAAATGATTTATACAGAGATGATTCTTTTGATATTCGAGAGTCCTTCAAACATCAGTGTCAGACAACTTGAGGAGCATTCTCATTTCACCAAGGCACAGCAAAAGATTAATATCATAAAGAAAGTGACCAGTTACAATTTGTTGTACATCATTCCTAATACATTTCAAAATTTTAACCTTGAGACATGACACTCGATGCAATGTCAGATGCCACAGTAAGAAAAAGTATTCCTCATAGCAAGCCTCAGGCTACTTATTGGTAATTGGTTTCATGAACATCTAGAAAGTGATGAAATCATTTTATCCATTTATATTTGAAATGCCTATCTCAAAAAGCATATTGGTCTACTTGGCTGTATACCCTCTTGTCAAATTTTTCATTTATTTTTGTAAAATCATCATCATAATCTAAACTCCCATGCCTAAAATCTTATTTATGGGCAAAGAAGCAGCACAGCTTATATGTACCTAAAGTGAAAAAAAAATATTGTCAGTGAAAGCGATATCTTAAGAATCTCATAATTAGTCCAGGTCTAATTTCTACAGAACAAGAAAGGAAAAAAAAAATGTATTTAATATTCTTATATAGACACGTAATTTTCTACACCTCTTTCCCACTGTTATGGTCTCTGTTCCTTGGCCTCACAGAGTCATAAAATTGGTGGTTAACTTGGTGATTGTGGAGTGTTGTGAAGAGTCCTCAGCATCTGAGTCTTTTGCCAAGAAAAATATGATGGTTGTGTAAATGATTTCTTCTTTCTCCCTCTGAGGTCTATTTGGGGTCGTTAAACATATTTGCTAACATACTTTATATCTTTCTCTTTCCTCCATTGGTCTACATCTACATATAATTTAGTATGAACTTAGTAATATAGTGCCTTTTGCAATGTTAGATGCTTGACGAAGTCTGAGCCCATCAGGCACCTCTGCAATAACAATTTAAGAAGGGAAAGTCTGCAACAGAAAGAGGAAGTAGTTGAGAAGAAATGAAATGGGAGAAACAACCATGCAAACATCACGGTCAGTGAAAAAGGAGAGAAGAAGATGTGCTGGAGCAGAAAGTCCCCTGCATCCCATGGTGAAATGACAGCTGTGCCCCTGCAACCTGTGGTGGGTAATGTTAGAGCTGAAATCTGCTGGTAGCTACTGGAGGACCTCATGCTGGAGCAGATAACTGTGTCTGAAGAACACTGTGACTCTGTGGGAAGGATATGTTTGAGCAATGTGTTTCCAGAGGACCACACCCTGTGGAAAGGACCTATGCTAGAGCAGTTCCTGACGAGCTGCATCTCAAGGGAAGGACGCATGTTGGAGTGGTTTGTGGAATCTCTCCCATGAGAGAGAGCTCCCTCCCCTGAGGAGGAAGAAGTGACAAACTGGCTGAACCCCTATCCCCTGCCACCCTGTGCTGTTGCAGGGGAAAAGATAGAAAAACCAGGAGGAGAGCTGATCCCAGGAAGAAGGGGATGGGTGGGGTCAGCATTGTTTTTATAATCTGTTTGTCTTTCTCATCTTACTACTTGTATTTTATTGGTGGCTGACAAAATTGGGGTTTTTTTTCCTTGAATTGGGTCTGTGTTGCCTGTGACAATAGCTGGTGAGTGATCCCTCCTTGTCCTTATCTTGACCCAGGAAGCCCTTTTTATCTTTTCCCTATCCTTCTCAAATGACTGAGTGGCTGCATGATACTTTCTTGTTGTCTGGGCTTAAACCATGACAGCCCTAAGACTCTTTTTGTCCGGCTTCTGGTTTGCATACCTGTAACTGACCATGAATTAGTTTAAAACTATGGAGTCTCTAGTACCAACCATATGGAAATCTCATGTCTTATCATAGAATCATAGAATGATAAAATCACAGAATGGTAGAGGTTGGAAGGGAGCTCTAGAAATCTAGTCCAATTCCCTTGCTGAAGCAGATTCACCTAGATCAGGTAGCACAGGAATCCATCCAGCTGGGTTTTAAAACTTCCAGAGAAGGAGACTCTACAACTTCCCTGGGCAACCTGTTCCACTGCTCCCTCACCCATACAGTAAAGATGTTTTTTCATGGGTTTAAGTGGAACTGTTTATATCTGTCTGTATATGTACAAGGACATCACCTCCATTCTCCTTTACTCTGCTTCCACAGTGCTCACTTTTCAAGACCTCTGTTGTCACACCAGTCCTGTACTTCTCTCCATTACATTGTTGTGTTGGAATCATTCCTATCTTGCTCTACACAGACTAATTGCTTGTTACTGCTATATATATCCAAAACTATGGTTGTAGCATGCAAAGCCTACAATGACATTTTATTTCTTTAAAGTAGATCTTTATGATTTTCTATTGATTTTTTTCCCCTTAATAGTATAATGGCAAAGACATTGAAGAGATACTCTCTGTCAATTTGTCAGTTTTTTGAATGATGTTCTTTGAGTATATCAGTCTTTTAGTAAGATTTTTTTTTATTTATTAACTTCTATATATTGGAAGACTTCTGACAGATTAATATGATTGCATCTTTCTTTTTTCTGCATAGAGAAATATAAACATGAAATACAAATAAATTGTAGTCCAAATAAATTCTCCTCAGGTATGTGGTCAACAGACTCCTTTGTTTACCATGAGCTACCTATGTGTTCATAGCAAAGAGAAGACCACAGAAGGCCACAGAAGACCTTGAGATACACTGGTTGACATATTAACTTTTTCAGCCTTAAGAGCTAAATTTGCCTAAGATGGCATATCTCTCAGTCTTCTTCAACTGCAAAAATAGCTATGATTTCCACTAACATGTTAAGTTGAATACGTGTTTAGCTCTATAAGATTTTCTCACTGAAAGAAAAGTCTGACTGTGCTACAACTTACAAACAAACTGATCAATTTGTTTACTCTGTAAATAATTCATGTACCTCTATCTGTGTACAGTAAAGTTGATGGCACTTCTGTTTCTCATTAACAAGTAAACTATAACTTCAAAGAAGGCAGAATATTTGACACAATTCCATTGTCTTTCTTAAAGATTGCTCACTTTTTTTTGTTAAGAAACCTCACTCAAACCATAAGAGTTAAACAAATTAAGATTTGATGCACACCTTAGCTGAGTAGAACTGTCTTTTGAAAGTCTTTCTTTTGCTCTCCATTCACATCATACTAAATCTCTTACAGTAGCTTTTGTGATGGAGATACATTGGTGAGACCAGTTTAGAGCAATGATGGCAAGTTCCGCATTAAAAATAGTTTTGTGACTTTTAAGGTTGCTGTGAAGCACAATTGTGTCTGATCAACAGATGACACAACACAGACAGATGGTCAGAACATGAAGTATTAAGTATTCCTTGGCTAAATGTTTGTGTGTTTATTCCTATACTTTGATGAAGATAGACAGTAGTATTATCAATATGATAGCCAAGAAGACTTAAGGTATCAAAAATATTTTGTGCTGCAATGAAAATAGACACATCATCCAAACTGTGAAGTTACTCTAAGAATGAAACTCAATATTTTGGAGTTATGCAGTAGACTGTTCTAGTAAAAAAATTATTTCACTCTTTTGTGTTACTGTTGAATATGTCATATATATATTAACCATATAATTTTGCACTAATTATTCCATCAAAAATCCAAGGATGTCAAAGATGATAAGATAAATGAAAGGATAACAAATAGCAACACATATGATATTGAGCTTTTATGACCTCAATCTCTTGATCTGTCTGAGAAGGACAAATCAAGCATGTGTGAGGAACGGATTGAATTATAAGGAAATGTAGTTCTGTAACCCACAAAACCTTCAAGATGTGTCTATTCTGCGACATATAACGCAAAGTAAGTTGTCTCTTAGGAGTTTTAGAAATGCTCTATAACCTCTATATTCAAAACTAAAAATGCCATAATGGAGTTATATTATTTCTGAGAATTTTAATCTATAACAGCAGTGTTTTGTTGCCTTAGGCTATCTTGAATCATTCTTAAACCACTTCTTTTTAATTGATTAGAATTGTTGATATAATTTTCTAACTGGTAACATCTATGAATGCTCTTGTTTCACTCTTGATCTTCATAATAATGGGCAGACATTAATAAGAATGAATATTAATTGTATTCAGCAATGTCTGCTTTCATTTTTATTCATTGCAAGAAAATAAATCCAATATATACATTATTGTATTTCTTTCAAGGTTTCTGTATACTCTGGAGACCAGAAGAAATTGTAATTTCCTTTCTGGTTAATGTTCACTATTATCTACCATTATAGTCCATTTGTTGCAATATTTGCAGGTAGTAATCAATTGTCAGATGAGTTTTTTTTTCTTTTTTCCCACATTTTGATATTTTATAAAATGTTTATGAAGGTTTTTGTGTTTTACATCTGCTCTCCCATAAAAGTCAATAAAGTTCTCTATGGGAAATGAAAATCACAAATAATTCCACTAAAAAAATATATTGCATTAGAGAGGAATTCTGAGCAAGTTTGACTACCTACTTGCTCGTGGAAACCATAACTTTGATGTGAAGAGCTCCACAAGCAAGTTCCAGTAGAATGTGAAGATTTGACCACTCTATATCTAGTCACTCTAGATCTCTTTGCAGTCAATAAGAAGAAAGAACCTCTACACAACCAACTCTTATTTAAGACATTTGAGTCTGCTGGTTATAAAGCATTCAGGGGCTATAAAGCCAAGTTAGACCTTTAACTTTTAGGCATCTGTTGTGGTTTAAATCCAGTCAGCAACAAACAAAGCACTATGCAGCCTCTTGCACATTCTCACTCCCCATCCCTACAACCTGTGGTGGAATGGTGCAGGCTGCAGCGAGATGGGAGGAAAAAACATCACCAAAGACATTGTGGATCAAGACAAGGACAGGAAGGATTCATTCACCAAGCAGCTATACATCATTCACATTATCTCAGACAACTGAACCAAAACAACCTTACACACACATAAGCACAAAGTTACAACTTGGAATCATAGGGTCATACCAAAGGAATGTTTGTACACTTTTATATGTTTATATGTATTGTGCGAACGTAAACTACTTTTTTGAGAAAGGGACAGCACTGAGCAGTATGAATGTGAGAACTGATCTAGTGTCCAGGATATACAATCCTCACACTATAAGAATTGAATAATAAGGAAAAAAAGAACTATAGAGTCTCTGCGCTACATATCTTTGTACTGAACTCATTGGTAGCTATATCACTGAGTTCTTCTAATATCTAAAATATTTCACTTCCATCAGTAGCCAGAATGCTGAACTGACTATATTTGAAACCTTTCTTTTGGTCTTGTATTGAATACAAGGGAGGTAGGAGGAGGCTAGGGAGAGCCACTTTCCCTTTTACAGAAAAATTTTACTACTTTTGCCACCATTATCATAGATGTAGTTTCTCAGAAACTGTTTGCAATTGTCTTTCCAGTTCTTGAACAACTTTGTTGTGAATTTATCTGCTGGGTTATGTTGTAGAACTGTAGTAAGATTTTTTTTTTCCTTGGAATATTAATAGGAGATATTAGATTCCTGGATTGTGGATTTACTTGTATTTAAAAAAAAAAATATGACTCCAAATAACAGTTTTTAATGCTATAAACCAATACTTTTCACTCTGTAGAGGGAAGGATTATATTACAAAACTATATAGCCACAAAATCATATGTATTCAATCTTATTGTGTTACTGACTCTGACCCTCTGGAATTCGTTGACAAACGAATAGTATGCTATCAGGATTTAGAAAAAACTATGCACTTTAATTTTTTTCAGCCACTTATACCATAGAATTTATTGTTAAGAGAATACTTAATCTATCCTGCAGAGAAATACATTGGGTACAAGCTAAAATATTGAAACAGAAGGATGTAGGAGGTTGCAAAATTATTCTAAAGTGCTATAAAATGTCATCTATTAGGTATCCTCAATGGAATTCAATCATTCTTCTAGAAACATATGGATCTGTCACAGAACCTATGTAATTTAATCAGTTCAGGATTGACACACTAGGACACCTGAAATGGCAGGAGACACCATCCAGCCTATTATATCATGTCTTTCCTGATAGGTAGGAAGTGAACAGCTGGACTACTAATAGTAACTTCTTGGGTAACTTCTTTTTGTGAGACAGACAGCTTTAATTATGACAGTTATCCTTTTGATCAACAGGTTCTTTCCCTAAGACATCTTTTAAATGGTACAAAATTATTTCTATCAGAATAGAGAGCTTAACCCACAGCCATTATCACACAATTTCAGAAACAGTGGCTGTCAGGAACTAGAGATTATATTGTTTGCCGTAGGCATTTGATATAAGTTTGTACAATGTTTTTGCTGATTATTGAAGTTAGGGAAGTCAGAGCTGAATAACAAAATATTTTCCCACTTTGCCTGTGATTCTACGATTCTATGATTATAATGTGTGTACAAAAACATTATTTTTCTGTAGAATCTCTTCTAAATCTTAAATCCAGACAATTTCCCTGAGTCTGTCATAATATTATCATTACTAAGTTATTCCAGTTCACTATATTTTATTTCACAGATTATATCTTCTTTAATAACCTCCCTCTCTGCATGTTCATACAGTATACCTTAATAAGTCCAATCAAAACCAGTTTCTTACTGCCTTTAATTATAGCATATGCTCCGCTTTAAACTTTGTAAAGGAAGGGATAGTTGTGAGTTATTCGGACTTTAAAAGGTGTTTTGTACTAACTCAACATGAGAGTACAATATATTAATCCAATTGTTTAGGTGTAATATCAACAGTTTACACTGTAACATTGTCTGCTTTATAAAAAATAACGAAGAACCAGGCTAAAATGTGTGTGCATGGTGTTTAAATTCAGTTTCTCAGGGAACACCGGCACATACAAATAACATAGTTACTGAAGACAATAATTTACAGATTAGATCCATTTCACCTCCATCTTGCCTTACTTGATACATTGTATGTATATTACAGTGTCTGCTGACAGTCTGGTTTTAAGAGTTTCCATCTTTCCTCCCTACTCCATAAAATTTCTTATAACCATAATTATTTAATCTGGATAATTTACAGTTTGTTTTCAGAGTTGAGATGACCATGACCGTGAGCTGAAGAAGTGAAACTTAGATCCTTTTTAATATTTTGTTACAAAACAAATGTACTTCTGATTGTCTCCACTTATCATTCGTTGATGAAATGTACCAAATAGTTTTGCTCCCCACAAAGCAGATCAGATCCCCATAAAGCTAAATCAGAAACTACAGTTTTATGAGTAAACTAAGATGCTTTGGTTTCTTCTTAGAAAACAAAGCTCTGAACCTTCATACAGCTTTATATTACATGTGTGGTGGGGATGTTCAGTAAATGGGATCAAACTAAATCTAGTCAGAAAAAACAGCTCTGAATCTCACCTAGTGTATAGAGAGCATAATCAGTACCAATTACTTTGATCTGCTGCTTCTCTCCTGTTCTTTCTGAATGCCTTGATAGTATAGATTTAGGAAGTGAGAACCAGTCACCTGATGCTGAAAGTGGTTTAACTTCTATATGTTTTTGTTAATTTACTTTTACTGTTATAGTAATCAGTTCTCATCCAGAGTGAGAAATTCCTCATGTATTTTTTTTTTCCCTTGGTATTTTTGCACTGTAACTTTTTGATTAAACTCTGAGCTAAGATTCAGCTGCTTAAGTTAATTTTGTAATTTTCTTTTAGATATGCCTCCCTCTGAGACCTCTGCCTGCTTATTCAGAAGATCTCCTGTAGAGCTTCCCACAGGACATGTGGCATATTGATTATCCGCATACAGCCCCTGGAAATACCTTTCATCTAGGTGACTGAGCTGTGCTCAGTCAGTCCTTTAAACGTTATTTACACACAGACTACTTGAGTGATTTGATAGGAAGTACCTGTTTCTCTGTGATGCCTAGATCATCTACAATTTTAAGTCACAAAGTCAACTAATACATTTGCAAATGTCAGAGGATGAAATTAATCTCAAAGAGATCCTCAGTTTCGTTCAATTTGCCTTTTCTATCTGGCCAACAAATTTAATATTCATGAAATAATAGAACTACTGCAATACAATAGTTTCCATTTTTTGGTCTTGCTTCCAGTCTTGGATTACTGAGTTACTGCATAGAGAGGTCAGTATGTAAGAAATAAGGAAATCTTTCTGATGCCACATGAAATTTTATTAATCTCAGATTGCAGATTTTTCTAGCTAGGAGCAGAGATTACAGAACTGTATCCATCAAGGTGATAATGGCTTTTCCATGTGATGTTTTTTGCCACATTAAATAAAACAGAGTATGTGGTAAATGATTGCAATATTCTACCTTGATAATAAAATTCCTTCGAGAAAGTGTTATGCCCTGGGTTGTGCTAATAAAATGATGAATTGCATATGGACCATGCTTTTTGCAGCACTGAGAAGGAATGTTACAGTTTATTTGGTTTTGCATATTTAATAAGTTCAATTTCTCAAAAAAACAGCTTAATGCATAGTATCATGATGCATGTTTATGAACTTCAGGACCTAGCTGAGCATTTACACAGGCATTTAGCAAATCATTTAGCAGTCTAAGAAGCTGTGTAATGTGAATTTAACTGCTTAAATTCAGAACAGTGTCTAGACAAAATGGGTCTGTATATTGTCTCATTTGGGCAATAGTGGAAATAATCCTATTACATTGAGATATCTTGTGTGTTTATCTACATCTCTCTTTGTTTTGTCAAGATTTCTTTAAATTGAAAAGGGATAAAAAAGTCTATCTAGAGTGAGTCATCTCAATTATTAAGAAGCATCCACAAAAAAATGAAAGGAATTGTGGAGTACAAATACTTTCTTCTTTTCAATGACCATAAAGAGAAATTAAGTAAATATTTAATGAATATTTAAAGTTCCAGAATCTGAAGTTTAGTAGAATGTGGAGTTCTTGTTGTTGATCTATTTTATTAATAATTTTTATTGAGTGGAAAGAAGTATTCAGATGTCTGTGAGTAACATCCTACATCCAGCTGACAGTGACAACTGCAAGATGACAAAACCAGCTTACTTTCTCTCCTTTTCCAGTGACTTGGAATTTTACATTCCTTTCTGCATAGGATCTCCGTTTCAACTGGAGAGCTAAAAATTTCATCCATCTCTGATAATCCAGATTCTGGTAGTTAAAGCCTTTTCCTAGCCTGCAGAAGCTTCTTGTTCAAATTGCTCTAAGACATGTTTAAAACCTAGATATTTGACTTCTGAAGTAATTGTGCTGCAGATAAGTAGGTTTAATGGACAAAATCATACAACATCACTATGCTTTTAATTGAACAGTGTGTACTCTGAATGAGAGTACAAACATAAATCACAGTAATTATGTTATTAGATACACACATCTTCTGCAAACCAGGTGGTCACAAATGAGAGGTAGTAGTACAGACTATCTACTACAGTTTCAGGGAGAAAAAGTTGCATCCTTAGTAATATATTTTCATCAGTTCAGGAAAAATTTGCCAGAAAATTTCAGCACCAAGGCAACAGAATAGGTTTAAAGATTTCTAAGTTTCTAAATTTCTGAATTTCTATTCTGAAATTAAATTTCTAACTCTCATTTAATTTGGATTAAATTTACAAAGATTGTGTCAGACTTCTGATACTTTTTTTTCCTGTGTCATAAAATGTAATATTTTAACATGATTCTTTAAATTCTATAATAAAGAATATTGATATTTGATTTAATTGTAGACAAGTGCTTATATCTTATGCAAATTGCAATAAAACTACTGGTTCAATTGAAAATACCCCTATGTGATTATTTTTACCTTTCTTTGTCTCTGTTGTCTAATAAGGTTATCAAAACACAAGCCAAATGAGTATAGAAGAACTTTTTTAAGATTGAGAATAGATATTAGACCTTAAATGGAAATCCTTTACTGAGTAGATTTTTTTCCTCATCACGGAGGGGCTTCCTATGATTATTGGAGCAAACATTCTCAGATTTTGGTCAGTGTAGACTTGTTCGGCAAAAGAGCTAGATGATCAACTGAGTATCATTGCCTCCACATAAAAAGAACTTTAAGAATAACCTGTATTTTAAGTTCTTAGTTTCAATATTTAGAAACTGTAGAACTGGAAAATACCTGTATAGGTTTTCTTATCTATTTCTGCACATCAAGGTCAAGTGAACTATACAGTGTTGAGTGAAGTATGTGCTGTCTGTTTAGGCAGTCTGCTTCAGTGCTTTACTGTAGTTGTTAAAAGTCTTTCTCAGTACTTCCTCAGAAACTTCCTTTCTGCAGTTGAAGTCAATTGCAGATTCTTCTCTACAAAATGAGCATAGAATTCTTATTATTTTGTTCTCAACCTTATTTATAGTTAGAACCTGTAATTGTGTAATTTGTTTCCTCTTGAAGGCTAACTGATATCAGTTCATTCAGTGCTTTCAGCGTCCAGTAGACTGCAGGGTTTGGTTTTTTTGTTTTGTTTTTTTTAATTATTATTATTGGTTGGTTTGTTGGTTGGTTATTTTTTGGAGGGTTTTTTTTTAGAGAGAGAGAGAGTAGAGTGGGTTTCATGGGTTTGGTCCAAATATTTGGAGGGAAATTCAGTGGACAATGCTAGACTAAGAAGAAAAAAGCAGAATTATGTCTTATGCATTACAAATTTAAACATATTCCTACCATTCTCTTCCCTTCCACAGTGGCAGGGGACTCTGTCCAAACCCCCAGGTTTTTTTTTTCAGAACTCTTACTTGTCACATTTTTTCATATCTTTTCACTTGATGGTTATTTTTCAAATATGGAATCTTAGAATTTCTCTTATTAAGCTACTTCATTTTTAAGCACTTTATTTTTTTAATTTGTTGCGGTCATTGATCTACTTTGTCTTGTTTTCCAGTGTATTGGTAGCATTTCCCACATTTTATCATTTTTATGTTTAATAAGTGAGTGTTTTCTTGATGAAAATGTGGAAGGGTTCTTAACTCAAGAGAGATTTTTACAGAAGTCCATAAAAACAGTTGGAAAATGTGATAGTGCCTTATAAGAATGACTGTTTTACTGAAGTTTCCTTAAAAATATGATTCAGCTGGTTGTATTGTGTGAACGACCTGAATAAAGCAATGAAGAAATTAGACATATATTTATTTATTTGCTTCAGGAATAATACTGTTATATCAACATAAATGTACTCAAGTTCTGTAGAGGAGCTCTAGAATGCTCATGATATCAGTTTGCATTAATTATATCCAAGTATGGTGTATTTCTAATACATATATGTTCTGGTTTAGCAAGGAGCAGCTTTTGGCTTAGTAACAGGGGGAGCGGGTTGCAGTGAAGACCCGGTAAAGGGTTTGCGGACTCTCCCCCGGCTCCTGGGTTCACACCCACCTCCGGCCCGGCTGGGCCAATCTGGCACCTCTGCGATCACTATTTAGGGGACGGGGATTTGAAATGCGAGGTAGGAAGTGTATGAGTGATACAAGATGGAGGCGACCACGCGGGCCCTTCAGCCAGAGAAGGAGGAAGGAAGGAGAAGCAATAGACCAGAGACTTCTCTGCAAGCCGTGGTGAGAATGCAGCTTTGCCCCTGCAACCTATGGAGATCCATGGCAGGACCGAGAGTTACCAGCAGCTCCATGTGAGTGAGCCCGGACGGGCGAGGGACTGTGTGGGGAGACGGCCATGGCCCAGGCCGTGCTGTAGAGCCTGCACGCCGCAGAGCAGCCCCACACGAGAGGCAGAGAGGAGCTGCAGCCTTTGGAATAAGTGCGCGTCGGAGCAGCCCGTGCAGGGCTGCCATGCGTGTGAGTTACCTCACGGACTTGCAGGGAGGACTGGCGTGGAGTTGACCTGTCCTGAGGAGGGACAAATGGCAGAAGCTATCGGGAACAGACTGACTGAAACCCCCACTGCCTGCCCCCCCCGAACCGTTCAGGAGGGGACAGGGTAAAAACCCCGGGATCAGGGCTCTGAGCCCGGGAAAAAGGGAGGTGTGGCAAGAAGGTGTTCTTAAAAAGGCTGGTTGGACTCTTCATTGATGTATTACTCTGGGTTGTTTCATTTTGGTTATGTTTTGGGTTTTTGGGGGTATGTTTTAGTTGATGTTGCATTAAATTGTTTTTCTGTTTTCTTCCCCAAACCGAGTGGCCTGGTCTGTTTTGTCCTGAACCTTAAGCGGCAATTAAGCTCTCCCTGCCCTTGAGCAATTCTCAGCCTCTTGGGTACTCGGGGCTAATCGTGGTCTTTGTTCCCTGATGGGCCTAAACCACGACAATATATTGCAGATAATTCAATAATTTATATGTGAGAATCAGTAAAGAATTCTAATGGAAAACTTACAGGTTTTTTTCCTGTGCTGTTACAAAATTACTTTCTGTCTCCCAATAAATGGAACCGAGATTAATTTTAAGTGCTAAAAAGATTTGTTTCTACAATTAGAGTATGTTAAGAGTAACATGCTAACTTTGATATTTACAAGTAAGTCAATTTCCACAAAATATCTACTTATATAACTTGGGGTTTGGCTGTGCCCACAGTAGGCTTTCCAAAAGATGTCTCTGAGGTTCTGTCAACAGAGATAAAAAAGTAGACTTACTGATCAACCTTTCCCCGCCCCATCTAGGTGAGGATAATCCTTTTTTCTCACATGAAGATAGTTTTCTTATGTACTGTTCATTAATTACAACTAAAGAATCATGTTCACATGCTATGCAGTGATATTGTCACAGGATAGCTCTGCTTAAAAAATTGAAACTGATAACAGCCTGAAGTTACTTTTATGTGGTGTTATTGGAATCGTTTGTTATTTTCCTGTCTTTTACTTACTACTTTTCTTAGAGAAACTAGATATATTTCTGTGACACCTTGCTAACATACGTCATGAAAAGTAAACTCCAAGTACCTATTCACATACACAGTAGGTTATTAACTCTCACTAAAGGGGAAGAAGGATGCTTACTGTAGTTTGGTCGAAGTGAATAATAAGAAAACCTGCAGGAATCTGTATATTGCTGTGAGAAACTACAATAAAGGAGTTTTGATCCTGTATTAACCTCTGTGATTGCATCTATGCCTGCTTTCTAAGTGGTTCCTCCTATTAGTGAACTAGTTTGAACCTTTGTACCATCTTGCTGACCAAAACCAAAGTACCAGAAATAAATCAGAACAGCAGTATGACAGACTGAAACTTACAGAGTCACAGAAATTTAAAATAAATAGCTTTCCCAGAGCAAATCATTTTTGATAGCAACAATATGCATGGGCATATGGTTTATACACATGGATCAATGAATAACTGGGTTCTACATTATTTTAATTAAAAAACACTTCTCTGAAATAGTATAAAATTAGAAAGTCTGATACCATAGATTCCTTAATAATTTTATAAGTAATTTTGATGTGATTTAAAAAATGATATTAGTATATCCTACATTATTTTTCCTGACCTTTAGTATTTACTGGTTATTGTGCATATGTAAGATTTGAAATACAAAACAGAAGAGAGGGGGGAAAAAGCAAGATAAAAATGAAATTGCATTACGCACAAATGATAAAAAAGAAGAAATTTTAGATTAAATGTAGATCTCAAAGACTGCACAGTAATATCTATTTCATTGTTTTTAAGAACATGGTCAGAAAGGGAAAGTTTTCTTGTTGTGACAGGGTAATGAGATTTTCTGAAAACTGATGTGAAATACATCCAAAATAAAGAAGATCATAAAAAGTCTGACAATCTTTAGGAAGAAAGATAAATATTTTGTTTTACACAGAACTAAACTATCTCATTTATTTTAACACATTTATTTCTGTTTCAGTAAACTTGAGATTGCATTTCACAGACTCTCAGGAGGTTGGAAAGTTTGTCTGATGTTGGAAAACACCTCTTGAGATTACCTAGTCCAAAATCCTTGTGGTGAGTTAACCCTGGCTGGATGCCAAGTGTGCACCAAAGCTGTCCTATCACTCCTCCTCCACAGTTGGACAGGGGAATGAAGTCATAATTAAAACTTCATGAGTTGAGATAAGGACAGGAAGTTATTCAGCAATTAGTGTAACAGGCAAAACAGATTCAGTTTGGGGAAATTAGTTTATTACCAATCAGAACAGAAAGCTGTAATAAGAAAGAAAAGATAAATCTTAAAACACCTTCCTCCACCTCTCTCTTCTTTCCACGTGTCTACCTTCTCCCCTACAATGGCACAGGGGAGACAGGGAATGGGGTTTATGGTTAGTTCATCACAGATTGTCTCTAGCTTTCCTTTCTCCTCAGAGGAGTGCTTCTCACACTCTCCTGATCCAACACAGGATCCCTCCCTTGAACTATAGTGCAAACTGAGGGAAAGGCTGTATGTGTTGTTTACCTAGAGGACAGTAGACATTGCCTTCCACAGCATGCTCTTGGAGAAACTACCTGTCTATGGCTTGGATGGACTTACTCTTCATTGGGTGGAAACCTATCTGGATGGCTGGGCCCAGATAGTGGTGGTGAATGGAATTAAATTCAGTTGGCAGCTGGTCACCAGTGGTCCTCCCCAGGGCTTTGTGCTGGGGCCAGTTCTGTTTAACATCTTTATCAATGATCTGGATGAGGGGATTGAGTGCACCCTCAGTAAGTTTGCAGATGATATGAAGCTGGATGGGAGAGCAGATTTGCTTGGAAATAACAAGGCTCTTCAGAGGCACCTGGACAGGCTGGATCAATGGGTTGAGGTAAATTGTATGAGGTTTAACAAGGCCAAGTGCTGAGTCCTGCACATGAGCTCAATGGCACAGGCTTGGGACAGAGCAGCTGGAAAACTGTCCGGCAGAAAAGGACCTGGGGATGTTAATTGACAGTCACTTGAACAAGAGCCAGCAATGTGCCCAGGCAGCCAAGAAGGCCAATGGCATCCTGGCTTGTACCAAAAACAGTGTGGCCAACAGGACCAGGGAAGTGATTGTCCTCCTGTACTTGGCAGTGGTGAGGCTTCACCTCTATTACTATGTTCAGTTTTGTACTGTAGGACTTGCAACTGAGCTTTCTATTCCTCATGTGGCCTAATCAGAACAGAGGACGGAGCAAGGTTCATCTCCTTGCTGCTACTGTTCCCCCTAATGCAGTCTAAGAATGTGTTATCTTTTTAGCAGTGAGGCCATTTTGCTGGATCCTGGTCAGCTTACTGTCCACCAGGATCCCCAGATACCTCTCTTTAAAGCTACTTTCCAACTCATGCCCCTTTGTGAGGTTCCTATCTACCCAGTTCTCTGTCTTGTTGAATTCGATCTGAATGCCAACATACAGATCTGGTGTATCATTTACTTCTCACAGTTTTGTATCATCTGTGTGCTTGCTGGGGGATGCTCTCTTGAGCCATTGTCATTAGCGAAAGACCTATTATCAACCCCTGGGATTTGCCACTGGTGCTTTGCCTCCAGATAGACTTTGTGCCCAGCCTTTCATCTGCTTCACAATCCATTTATATAATCCAGTTCTCTGGTCTAATCTAATGCAATTTACTTATCTGACGGAATTGGACTATTACAATAAGTTTCATAATAAATAAATATAATGACAGACTGCTTGGCTATCACAAGAAGTTATCTGTGGAGACGCAAATAGAGAGAGCCTGAAATAAATACAGGTGAATATCTGATGACTGTAAATTAGATGTAAGAAAATAAAATAACTTTGGTGTAAGAAAAAGTCTTTCTGAATTACAGAAAGGCATTTTGGCAAAGAATAGGTTAAAACCATAGCAGATTATAGCAACAAATTACAGTGACAAAAAGTCAGTGTCATACAATTGATAAAAGGTAAATAATAGTCGACTAGAGACAGACAAGTACAAGGAAAATAAGGTGTAAAGACTCATCAGGCATCATTAAGATATAGAATCATAGAATCATAGAATGGTAGGGGTTGGAAGGGATCTTTAGAGATCACCTAGTCCAACACACCTGCAGAAGCACGTCCACCTAGATCAGGTCACATAGGAACATGTCCAGACATATTAATGAGATCTCCCCTCAGTCTCTCTGCAGAGCTTTTCTTCAGCAGTTCGACTCTCAGCCTGTTCTGGTGCATGGGGTTGTTCCTTCCCAGATGCAGGACTCTGCACTTGTCCTTGTTGAGTCTCATGAGGTTCCTCTCTGCCCAACTCTCAAGCCGCTCAAGATCCCACTGAATGGCAGCACAGCCTTCTGGGGAGCCTTCTCCACCCAGTTTGGTGTCATCAGTCAACTTGCTGAGGGTACACTCTGTCCCCTCATACAGGTCGTTGATGAAGATGTTGAACAAGGCTGGCCCCAGAACCCATCCCTGTGGAACTCCTCTGGCCACAGGCCTCCAACTCAATTCTGTATCATTGATCACTACCCTCTGGGCTCTATCATTTAGCCAGCTCTCAATCCACATCACAGTGGACACTTTGGAAGGAGGGCTTTGAAGACAAGCCTTTGTCCTTTTTTTTGTTACCAAGGTCCAAGATTCGTTAGATTCACTGGAAGTTTGCATCTGATTGCGGAAGCCTCTGTCTTTCTCCACTTCTGCCCCTCTCATACTACAGAGTCTACAAAAGATGATACCTAATATTTTGTCTTATATAGTCAAGATTCTCTTCTTTAAGAACTTTTTTCCTAGAAATTCCATGAAAAATTACTGTGCAAATTATACCTGCACAGTAGATTTGTTTCTTTAAATGCACAGAGAAATTCACAGCCAAATGCACAGTGTGATTTCATGCATATTCTTTCTTCTGTCAGCCAGGAAAGTCCCTAAATTGAGCTAAAAATTGAGAGAAATTTTTAGTTGCTTCATGGATCCTTGAGATTCCAAGCCTGTGGAACAAAATAGAATAAAAATGAATTTGAAGAGGCAGACATCAGTGACCCTGAGCAACAGAGGAAAGATGAAGCTGTTTAGGTTGTATATTTCTGAAGGAATTGGCAAAATGATGGCATAGGTGCAATGACTTCATTTGCCTTTAAATAATATCTTTGCTAGCAATAACTTTATTGGTCAATGATAGGGAAAGAAGACCTGTGATGTGACAATAGCATGACTGAGACAGCTCCAAATAGTAAAGGTTAAATGTAGCTGTCAATATATGAACTAGCAGTGAGCTGAATAGCTCCCTTCTAACTACATTGACTAGATGTCCACTGATTATACTGATAGAATAGAATTTTGAGGTTTATACCTCCACATATGTTCAATACACATACATCAAAGAGAAAATGTATCAGCTGAGGTCAGGAGTTAAATAGTCAGTGGAAAAATGGCTGAAAGACCTTTGAGATCACTGCAGTGTCATTACAATTGGCTTGTACACTTAAAAACTCCCAAATGCTTTGCATACCTGTCTCATGATACCTATCATTTGCTTAATTCCCTTCTACCAAGAGTTATTTTGTTTAAATAAGTGTTTTTTCTTCTGCCAGACAGATGCATGGATAGTCTCTACACATAACTCTCTGACTTCAGCAGTTGAACAGTTTCTCAAGCAGTGAACCATCAGGCTGATGTGAACTGACAGTACTTACACTCAGGTGTCATAGTCTAACATGTCTGTTGACAAAAAATGTGGCTTGACAGATCTTATTGTTCTGTTTCACCTCTCTATGCAGTGTTCCTTTTCTTAACAAGAAATGTTAAGAGACTATTTGTTTACTTTGTAAAAATTCATGAAGACCTCCTGTGTGCCTGGAGATTGTCATGATTTTTACACATAGACTTTCATGATCTCCCTAGATACTTCCCATTCCTTCTATAACTGTCCCTATGAGGCCCTTGGCTATACTACAACTCTGAAAAATTACAGGATAAATTTCTAAATGATAGAATAAAGAGTTGATGAAGGAATGAAAGAGTTGATTAACTGGTAATTCCTATCAAATTGAGAATTTATCATTTGACTAAAAAATGACCATCATAAAATAGAAGTCAGGGGTTTGACAACATTTTATTTCTGATAAGAGTTGGTAATTATATTCAAGGCTCAAAGAGTTCAGAAGTACATTTTGCTTTGTTGCTTAATTTCAAATTTGCCAATTCAAGCTATATATGCTGTATCAACAGGTGATCAACAGTAACAAGCCCTGGATAAGATGCCTCTGATTTTATACAAAATAACTTATTCTGCTGCCATTGGTAAGCAAGTTAGGGGCTATGACAATGAGAAATATTTCTTCTGTATACTAGCAGTGTGGTGCACACTAATAAAACACAATAGCTGTTTGCAAAGCAGAAGAGAGGGAAACAATTTAATAGAATAATGGTTCACTGGGTGGAGCATGAATTTAGTGTTGTCTTTAAATCTGTACTCTATTTAATATATGGCATAAAACTCTTGTGCAGAATAATCTGGGGAAAACAAAGAAAAATAAACAAAAAGAAGATATGAAAACAGTAGGAAATCCTACAAAAAGCAGCTGAATATATGAACAGGATGTACAGCCATCCAGAAAGGCATGATATTGCACTGACAGAAGAATACTACAAAGTAATCCAGTTTATGCCTAAGGTTCTTTTATTCTCTGAGCACGCAGAGCATAGTCAAAGAACAACATTCCCTATGTGCACGTTAGACACAAAAAGATCATGAAATTCAGGTTACAGTGAATCAGTTAAGAAGGGCAGAAATGGGCTGCATTCATGCAATCGATGGTTTGACAATAATGTGACAAGAACCAGTGGAGAGGTAGAAAAACCTGAGCTGTCAGTGACAATAGCTATGCAAAGCTGAATTTCCTAAACGTGACAAGTCAACAGCAACTTAACAAAACATATCAGACAACTATACACTATCAGAGACCATCAGAGACCTAATGATTGAGATGGATATCACATGGCTGTTCAGTGATGCACATTTTGGTCACAGCAAACGTAGCCAAAGTAGAGCTCTGTGACAGCAAGTACCACAGGTATCAGTGGTAACATATGACATCAATTCCATGTTACTATTTACTCACAGCTAATTTACACTATAAATTATATAAATTTTAAAGATGAAATGTTGTATGTGCACTGATGACAGGACAGCATAGAGAAGATGGAGCCAGACAAGATCAAGAGGCATAAAACAGTCAGAAATTCTGATTTAATATAAGGGGAAAAAAAAAATCATGAAGGTAGTCAAAGACTGGAATAATTTACCCAGGGAGATTATGATATGTCTGTTCTTGAAAGTATTCAATATTTGACTGGACACAGCCTTGGAAATCTCATCCAATTAGATATGCTTTGAATAGGATTTGGAGCATATGTTCTTTGCATGTCTCTCCAAACCTAAATTGTTCTATAGCTCTGATACAGAATATGTTAAAATTTCTCTGTGATAATGTTGTTCTGGCTGTGATGATCAAAGGACTTGATAAAACAAGCTTTGTAGAAACAGATAACATTTTCTTTGTAGGAAGTATACAAGATATAGAGAATGCAAAGTAGTCTCATGGTTCTTGTTTTTAATATACATTTCAGATGATTCATCAGTATTTTTTGTTAGTTTTACTGATTAGATATCTATGCTACATGTCCATCAGCAGTTCATTGTCCAGTAGTACATTATCAAGGTGCTGCATTAACCAGGCTCTAGCATGTCTGGAAGCAAAAGAGTGTATGCCACAGTCTTAATGTTTCTCTTCTCAAATCTTGCTCTTCATGCTAGACAATGTTTGTAAAGATGAATGCATTAAATATAGTTCAGAATTTACATATCAAATCTTTTTGCTTTATCAGTGTTGTCTCCATCCTTGTCCCTCTCTTTTAACCCACAAGATCAAGAACTGTCTTTAAAAGATAAAATATGACATATAAAAAAATTCCAAAAATAGAGGCACTGCTAGCAGCAAGAAATCATACAGTTAAACAGAAGGTTTTTTACAAGTAACAGTCTTAAGATTTCTTTGCTTTTTAGAGTAGTGGAGATAGAAAAGGAGAAAGTGGAACATTATGACAGCAGTGATTATTAAAATAAATACATATCACTGTAATATGCATTTTACTTTGATTACTGTGAAGGAATAATCACATTACTGTCTTTGTTTTCATGGCCTTTGTACTCATATTAGCTGTAATCTTGCCAGGCTTGGACATCTCTTTCAAATGACACATCTTTCTTATGATTTATGTTCACTTTCTCCTTTTCTGATTTTCGATTGTTATAAAGATTTTTTTTTTGCAGATTCAGCTGTTTTAATTAGCTTGTCATTCCAAAGGTTCTATGCCATGCATGCATTAGACATTTATAGGAACTGCAGTATACGATAAAATCTCTTTCCATTTAGATTTTATTTTACAATTTATGTTTTATGATATATTAAACCTTTCCAGTCATACTTGTTAAAACGTATTTCACTTTCCTGTATGCCAGTCAATCAGTGTCAATCATAATTATAGAAAGAATTCTACATTTGTAAGAAATAAAGAAGTTTGACTTGGAAGTGAAGTTGAGCCTGGAAAGAAGGGATGGGGGAAGATTTTTTTACCTATTTTTATTTCTTACTGTCCTGCTCTGATATTAAACGGAATTAAATTAAATTTATATCCCCCAAGTCAAGTTTGTTTTGGCTGTGCCAGTAATTGGCAAACAATCTCCCTGTCCCTATCTCAACCTCTGAGATTTTCATCTTATTTTCTCTGTGTCCAGCTTGAGAAGGGAGAGTGAGCAGCTTGGTGGGCACCTGGCAGCCAGTGGGGCTGCTCTGTTTATAGTAACACTAACAGTTATCAGTATCATCTAACACCACTGTTCTGGCTAGCACTAGAGACTGTATGGTCTTTCGCAGTCATTCCTTTTAAACTCCTTGCCTTGGGAATTAGGAAGATTAAGCAAAGTAGCCTCAGATTGGCTGTTCAATTCTGCTTGGTCTTAAGCTTTAATAGAGGTGTTGTGTCACAGGTTTTACTCTGAAAAGAAACATTTTAAATAATATCTGCTACAGCATGGATCTATCTGTTGTTCAATAAGTGAAATTTCTTTCTGAAGCCAATATATTTTATTTTTAAGTCCATAGTGCTCTATAATTGTGCTATCTGCAATACTTGAAGGTTTTTGTGAAACTGCTTTACTAGCAAGTACAGGTATTTTTTTTTCCCTCTCAGGAAGAGAAAACTTGTTCTTTGTTACAGCAAATACTAGTGTTTGTTTGTTGTTTTTTCTTAATATCTTCAAATAAGGGACATTAATGAAAGTTAGACATGTTCAGTCAGTAAAGAGTCATGAAACTTGAGCATTCATTTGCATTAAAACTTTTTAAGGAACATCATCAGAGAAGAATTTGGCAAAAATTACTTTCCTATTCTTGGCCACTACATGAAAACTTATTGTCACTATTTACCAACATTAAATCCAAACAAAACTATTTCATCTATAAAACTGTCTAAAAACAAAACCATAAAATGCTAGTTTCCAGATGCTTTGCATGACTTAAAAGTCCTAATATCTATCAGTAGTTTATTTTTTGAAGAACAGAAAATTTTCTTTTAAATTTATTCTTAATTATACACTGCAAAACAAAATATTTGTGAATAATAATTTCATAAATATTTTGACTTATCCACAGTAATATTTCCAAAAATATTTCCAAATATTCATCTTGGTGGCCCTGCACTGGACTCTCTCCAGAAGTTCCCTGTCCCTCTTGAGCTGAGGAGCCCAGAGCTGGACACAGGACTCCAGATGAGGCCTCACCAGGGCAGGTTAAAGGGGAAGCAGAAACTCCTTTGACCTGCTGGCCACACTCTTCTTGATGCATCCCAGAATGCCATTGGCCTTCTTGGCCACAAGAGCACATTGCTCGCTCATGTTTAGCTTATTATCAATCAGGACTCCCAGGTCTCTCTGTGTGGAGCTACTCCCCAGATGGTCAGCTCCCTACCTGTCCTGGTGCATGGGCTTGTTCCTTCCCAGATACAGGACTCTGCACTTGTGCTTGTTGAACCTCAGGAGGTTCCTCTCTGCCCAACTCTCAAGCTGGTCAAGATCCCTCTGAATGGCAGCATAGGCTTCTGGGGAATCAACCACTCCTCCCAGTTTGATGCTGAGGGTACACTCTGTCCCTTCATGCAGATTGTTGATGAAGATGTTGTATAAGACTGGCCACAGAACCAGCCTTTGTGGAACTCCACTAGCCACAGGCTTCCAACTTGATTCTGTGCTGTGTTTCTTGTTTATGTTCTTTACCTGCAAACTTAGTTTTTCTAAGTTCATCAAATCTGCTGTAGGTTCTGTTAAGTTCAGTTCTTTGAGCCATGGGTACAATGGTGTTAGTTATTGATCTCAGTAAGGACTGCCTGCACCACTTTATTGCCTTAGTAGTTGTTTAGACTTCTCACACATACCTTAGTCCCCGAACTGCATGTTTCCAAGGCTTTCCCTGTGTTAAGAAACTGCTTGCTTTCGCTATCTGTGCAAAAATCTTGTGTGACAACAACTTCTTGCACCCTCTGTTATTGATGATTTTGATACTCTGGAAAAGAGCTTCCACAATCCTACTTATTATTTGCTGCAGTTAATGACCATCTCTTCACCATTTTACAAAGGAGGAAGACAATCACCACAGAGTCTATCAGGAAAACTTGTACTGATGCTTCTTTGCAAGGAGTTTCCAATAAAGTAGACCTGAATCTTCTTTTTTTTCTGGTACAAAAATGCTTTTTATCTACTATTTTTCTTTCAGTTTCCAGATCACTCATTGTTCTAGTTTCTTACATATCATCATCTTTACTCTGTCCCAGATCGCACAGTATCTCTCTTGTCTTTTCCTTCCTCTCAAATTGATTAATCTTCCATGGTCATTTTTAAAAAGTCTTACTGCTGTCTCTTGATTCCTTCATTGTGCAGAGACTTTGACTAACAACTTTAAAATGTTGCCACCTTGCAAAAAATGCATACTCAGATTTCACATTCTTGCAAATGATTAATATTATTCAGTTTGGTGTAATGAATGTTTGTATGTCTCACACTGATTGATGTGTTCAAGACAAAATTTAGTGATGTGTTATTCGTAATTGGGACAGATGGACTCCTTCAGCATGCATCTTCACTTCACATATGGTCTGAATTCAGATTATGAAAAAAAAATTATACTGCCATTTATACTGAAAAATATATCCTTAAAATATATCTTAAAAAGAGAAAAGGTTTTACTGATTCATAGAATGAAATGTGGATGAGTAACCCAGATTATTCTCTAATGTCTTATTAGAATACTCCTCTCAGTAGTGTTACAAATGAATACTTAGCTTTATCTGACTGAATATGAATGCTCCTCACTTCTTGTATCTATGCAATACTGAGTAATTTCATTATTATATTAAAAAGCAAACTAAAATTATGTTAAGATTGCTAAATTACCTTCTAAAATTAGAAAATACTTGTTAGTACAGTCTTCAATTAAATGATTGCAAATCAGTTGATTATGTATCAACAAAGTGCTGAGGCTGGGGATCTTCCTACCAAATGCCAAAATCCATGTCCCAATAATTGAGATTCAAGATTTGCTTAATTAAATAGCTCTATTTAGATAAATGAACAACATTTTTATAATTATTTGTGTAATGATTTCAGAAAAGGGAACAAAAAACCCACAAAACCTAGAACTGCCATCATTTATGGTAACCAAAGAAAGACTTCCAACTTAAAAATAATATTAGCCATGAGCATCATGTCAAATTAATTTTAGCACTGCTCTCCCATCATCTATCCAGTCAGTGACACCCCCACAGAAGAGGGGGGTATCACTTCATGTGTTTAGAGATGACATTGAGGATGAGTTGTTCCATCACCTTTTCAGGGCTGGAGGTGTGACTGGCTGGCCTGTAGTTTCCTGGGTCCTCCTTGACTTTTTTGAAGACTGGAGTGAGAATGCCAGTGCAGACAGTGGCCAGTTACTATAAGCACAAGTTATACATAGGTATTTGGTCTTTGACAGGCCCATGGCTAGAATGCTGAATTCAGTGGCTCAGACAAGTGGATCTAGAATTTGTTTCATATGTGTTAAGGTATTTCATCTAACTCTCCAGTTTTCAGTCCAGAAGGATATGGGTTCCCCTTCTGTGTCATATCTTCCAGCTTTGCTCTTAGATATACTAAGACACCTTAAAACCCAGTAGAAATCTGTGAGTTTTTTCAAGGGCCAGCACTTACACTCATCATTCTCCTTTTTTTCCTGTCTGCTTTGTCTCTTGTGAAACCCTATCTTCCAAAGTTTGATGCAGTTTATTAACATGAGCAATTGTGCTGCTTTTTGCTGAGAGTTATCTTTTTTATAGTAGCTAGCATGGAGCTATGTTTTGCATTTGTGCTTAAAACAGTGTTAATAATACAGATATGTTTTAGTTATTGCTGAGTAGGCAAAGGCCTTTGACTTCATATTGAAGCTCTTTTTCTGTTTCTCACACTGCCTCACCAACAAGTAGGCTGGGTTAGCAGGAAAAGTTGGGAGACAACACAGTCGGGATGGATGAATTCTTGTTTTGGCTAGGATAGAATTAGTTTTCTTCCTAGTATCTGGCTTTAGGTCTAAAGATTGTTGATAACACAGGAATATTTTGGCTATTGCTGAGCAGAAGGCCTTTCCTGCTTCTCACAGGACAGGGAGTAGGCTGAGGGTGCATAAGAAGCTAGGGCAGAGTATGACCAGGACAGCTGACCCAAACTAGCCAAATCCCATACCATAGAATGTCATGTCTGGTATATAAACTGAGGGGACTTCATGGGGAAGGACTGATCACTGCTAAGGCACCCTTCTGCTGTGGGAGGTGAACAATGGCATTGTACATCGCTTTTCTTTTCTGGAGTTTTGTTTCTATTATCATCATATTTCATTTCATTGTAATTATCACACTGTACTTAACCTAAGAGTTTTCTTTTCTAATTCTTCTCCCCATCCTATGTGGGACAGGAGGGAGAGAGCAAGCAGCTGTTTGGTACTTAGTTGCTAGCTGGTGTTCATCTACAATGGACTAACTGATCAAAGGGATATCCCATACCATACGATGCTGTGCTCAGCAGTAAAAAAGCTGGGGTAAGAAGAGTGAAAAGGAAGTAATATTCAGACTATAGCATTTCTCTTCTCAGGTAACCATTATGTGTGAGAGCCCTGGTTATGTTTCCTTCACAGGAAACAGTTGAACACTTGCCTGCTCGTGGGAAATGGTGAATGAATTCCTTTCCATGCTTTGCTTGTATCTGTGGTTTCTCCTTTACATATTAAAGTGTCTTTGTCTGCCTATCTTTTACTGCAAATTGTATGAGGTTCAACAAGGCCAAGTACCAGGTCCTGCTCATGTAATGGTACAGGCTTGGGGCAGAGTGACTGGAAAGCTGTCCAGCAGTAAAGGACCTAGTGCTGTTAATTGACAGCTGGCTGAACATGAGCCAGCAGTGTGCCCAAGTGTCCAAGAAGGCTGATGGCATCCTGGCCTGTATCAGAAACAGTGTGACCAGTAGGACCAAGGAAGTGTTTTTTCCTTGTACTTGGAGCTGGTGAGGCCGCACCTCGAATATTGTGTTCAGTTCTGGGCCCTTCACTACAAGAAGGACATTGAGGTGCTGGAGCATGTCTAGAGACAAGCAATAAAGCTGGTGAAGAGTCTGGAGAACAAGCCTTATGAGGAGTGACTGAGGGAGCTAAGGATGTTTATTCTGGAGAAAAGAGGGATGAGAGGAGACATGATCACTCTACAGCTACCTGAAAGGAGGTTGTAATGAGGCGGAGTCAATCTCTTCTCCCAAGTAATGAATGATAGGACATGAAGAAAAAAACTCAAGTTGCACCAGGGGAGGATTAGATTGGACATTAGGAAAAACTTTTTTGCCAACAGGATTTTTAAGCATGGGAATGTGCTGCCCAGGTAGGTGGTGCAGTCACCATCCCCAGAGATATTCAAAAGACACATAGATGAAGTGCTGAGGGATATGGTTTAGTTTAGTGATTATCTTGGCAGTGTTAAGTTAGTGGTTGGACTTGATAATCTTAAAGGTCTTCTACAACTCTAATGAATGTGTGATTCTATGGTCTCAACCCAGAAATTTTCTCACTTTGAGTCTTCTGATTCTTTCCTCCACCCCAACAGGGGAAAATGAGCAAGTGATTGTATGGTACTGAGTTTGCTGCTGAATCTGACAATTATACTAAGTAAGACCATACAAAGCAGCAACAGAAGAAACATGGGGTATCGTACACAAACACTGAAGACTCGATTTTAGACACAATTATTAGATCTGAGTTGTTTAGCCTTTCTTCTGTGGTACCAATGCAACTTAGGTTTTGATTCATTTGTTTAAACACATGATTTATATGTAAGTTGAAATATCTTAGAACAGTACAAATCACTGAATCACACATAAACAGGAGTTAGAAGGGACCTTTAGATATCTTCTAGTCTAAACCACATGCTAAAGCAGGTCCATCTAGATCAGGTCACACAGAAACATGTCCAGGAGTGTTTTGAAAACCTCCAGAGAAGGAGGCTCCACAGCTTCTCTGTGCAGCCTGTGCCAGTGCTCCATCATCCTTACAGTAAAGTAATTTTTCCTTATGTTTAAGTGGAACTTTCTGAGTTCCATCTTTTTTCCATTACCCCTAGTCCTGTGACTCATAAATCAAATACTATGTCAGGCTCAAAAATGTCTCAGATATCTTAGGGTGTTTCAAATAACACTAGCTGGAGAAGAGGTCTTGATAGGGTTACATTAATTGGGCTATTAGGTAATGGGTTTTTAATTCTTTTAGAGAATATTTATATAATACTTAGTTTCATAAATCCTGATTTAAAGTCTCGATAACAATCTAACTTATTGTATCTTAGATCTACAGTTGTTATCATATAATGTAATCATAGTGAACTTGATGCTTGCTTTATGTAACCGCACTCTAACTAAAGCAATAAGTGTTTTCTGTTTGCAACTGTTATCAAAATAGTCACATTAATACTGATATTGATACCGAATATTTATTTTAGGGATCATAGAAATGTTTAATGTACAAATCTTTAAAAATAAATAATTTATAATAAAAATATGTCTTTAAATATTTGTAGAAGTATAGGAAGTAACTTTAAAATATTTTTTCAATTGTCATTTTCAAAGTGTTAAAGTCTTATTCAGATACATGCTTAGTATTAATGTTAAAAGGTTATTATTGATCATCTTGTGCATCTTTAAAATAGTCTATGATTTCCAGTTGGTAGATTTTACAGCACAGATACATTTCTTTACACTGTAAACAGGAGGTCAGTACTAAAAACTTGATTTGACTTTGAAGCAGAATGCAGTAAAGTTTAAAAAAGACTCTCACAATGATAAGGGAAAAGATGTAGGGTCTTGCTGTCAGTACTAGATATCTTTCTCTTTTATCGTTTTTCTTTTCTAAATTCACGGATGTGGACTGAGTACATAGTTAATCGTGGAGGAGGATATAGATGTCATGCATTTTAAAATGCCCCCCGGTTTCTGCATTTTGGCTGCAGAGGCATGTCTTGTTTTGACGTGTTTTAACATATTTTGAATACATAATAAGTTGAGGGTTGTAAAATGGTCAACGGCATGCTGGGTACATTAAGAAAATCTGTTCACATTAGGCATATGCAAGTACTGTGAATTAGAATACTGGCTGCATCTTTTATGTATATCAAAAACACCTCATGTGGTTCTTGTAAACTGTAACCTTTGAAAAGTATTTAGGGAGATGCTTCACAGTAGCTCTTACATCCAGGTGTAAATTTTAGTATCATAAGCTACTTCATGTAGAGATGGTTTTTAGATTATTTTTTTTCATTATTTCTAAAATACTACCAAACACACAAATAATATTTTGTTTAAATAGTGAGGTAAAACCACATCTCATTTTCAGATGAAACTCTTGGCCTTCTGAACTCCTAAAAAATCTTTCTGACCAGACCTCATCTTGAATTAGAGCCTCAAAAGTTGTAAGATACTCACTTTTGGAGAAAGTTAACATGTTGGCCAAGCTTTTGAGTGGAATGATGGTAAAGCACAGAGATTTCACTTGTGGTGTTTTCAGGTAAGATGTCAATATTTTCACTGTGGAGGTTCAATTAATCTAGTTTATGCACTTCTCAGTCTCAATAAACCTTTCCCAATAACTCAAAAGTTCATATTAAATACTTGGTGATGATGTAACCTGGCCAAGAGGACTTCCTAACCCTTTCTTATTGAAGATGAATTGATGGAGAACCAACTGTAAAAGTGTCAAAGGAGAAAGATGTAATGGGATTTTGGCCTCTACTTAGGAAGAAAAAAACCACCACTTTATGTGTCCTCGTTCTTCTCTAGCTTGATATGCTGGGCATGACACTCTATGATATGCAATATCAATTTGGCTAGTTCAGGTCATCTGTCCTGTTCATACTCCCTCCCAGCTTCTTGGACACTCCCAGCCTCCTCTCTGGAAGGGTATTTGGTTTCATTCTTTCTCTTTGTTACATTCTTTCTTATTGCAATTATGTTTATTATATTATATTCTTCTTGTTATTATATTTTATTTTAGTTATTAAATAGTTCTTATCTCAACCTACAAGTTTTGTTTTCAGATTCTCACCTCCGTCTAGTTGAGTGGGAGGAGGAGTAAATGAGTCACTGTCAGATGGGTTTAAACCATGATGGTTGCATAAGATACTGTCAACTAAGCCCACACTTCTGTTTCCTGTTTCTTCACATGCTTTCTGGCAGGCAAGCTTTCATTCTTTCCTCTATTCTTACTTAACCCTTCAAATTATACCATTTGAACCATTTTCCATAAACTTAATGTTCAGTAAGTATCTTTTATATATTTCTCAAGACCATAAACATAAGCAATGGACAACCAAAGCTGCCTAATTCTAACACTGAAGAGAGAATGTCAAGTTACATATATAAGAAAGATGATGAATGGTGTCTTGATATTTGTAAATTTCATTCTATTTCTCAAAAAAAAAAAAACAGAACCACAATCATCTTATATAAAAAATTTTCATCTTCTGTTTTTTTTAAAAAAGTCTAAATACAGTGTGGTTTTCTGTTAGTGTTTTCAGAAGAAAAAAGAAAAGATGGTAAAAAACCCTTCTGTCTGACCAGGAAGGCTCAAATATCCAAAGTCAAATAAGAAACTAATGCATTTTTATCTTTTTACAGATATTGTACTACATGATACTGAGTATTATTTTGAGAATGTATATCGACAATTATTATAACCAAAAACCCATCAAAAAGCTATGCTCTTTACTAAATGATCAAATAAACTGGTGAAAAGAGGATGTATTTAATTAATATGATTCAGCAGGATGTGTTGTATTGTCAAAAGTTTAAATTGGCCTCTTGGACCATTGGCACTGGTTCTAGTGGTGAAGTTTTGATTCTGTAAAGGCATTCACAAAGTTTACCCAGTTTTTTGTAGACCTATCTCTCCCTTGTTTTTTTTGGAGGCAAAATTTCAATATCAGTTTGAGAACATAATGGATGAAAACACATACTGAATGAAACGTCATTGAAACTTCATCTGGATTCACTAATATTTCAGCTACAAACTGATTATTTATAAGGGGTTACTCATGCACCATTATTTGAGTGATGAGTTACTATGCCCCCAGAGAACAATCAGGGGAATAGAGAAAGGTTACAGAAGTAGCATTACCACCTGCCTAGGACTATGTTGATTTATTGAAAAAAAAAAGAAAAAAAGACTGACAAGAAAGGAAGCTACTAAGCTGTGTAACTTGATTAGGTAAAAAGAGTATTAAATGTGAAAATCCTAAACTCTTTAGCTTTGCTCTTCTGCATATAAATTAGAGATTAGGTAGGAGTCATATGAGCAGTCCTTTTGTAATACATAGGTCTAATTACAATAAATTTAGAGAAGTCTGAGTGTGTAATATGCACAAAGTAGATTAAGAGTGCATGAGAATTATAACATGTCTAGGCTTCTTTAAAGCTTCTGATGTAACAGATAAAGATACTTTTTTTTTTTTTTCCTGTGGTACACCTATAGAATTGCTTTGGTTGGAAAAGGCCTTTAAGATCATTGAGTACAACCAGTAACCTAACACTACCAAACCCACCACTAAATTATGTCCCTAAGTACCTCAGCTACAGATCTTTTACCAACTACCTCCCTGGGTAGTCTCTTCCAGCATTCAGCAATCCTCCCAGTGAAAAAGTTCTCCAGCCTAAACCTCCCTTGACACAACTTGAGTCCATTTCCTCTTGTCCTATCATTCACTACTTGGGAGAAGAGATTGACTCCAATCTCACTACAACCTCTTTCAGATAGTTGTAGAGAGTGATCATGTCTCCCCTCATCCTTCTTTTCTCCAGACTAAACATTCCCAGCTCCCTCAGTTGCTCCTCATAAGGCTTGTTCTCTGGACATGCTCCAGCACCTCAATGTCCTTCTTGCAGTGAGGGGCCCAGAATTGGACACAGCACTCAAGGTGCAGCCTCTTAATAGTCGAGTACAGAGGGACAATCACTTCCCTGGTCCTACTGGCCATAGTATTCCTGATACAGGACAGGATGCCATCAATCTTCTTGGCCACCTGGGCACACTGCTGACTCATGTTCATCTGGAAATGAATATACTTGAAGTTTTTTCTTTCCTAGTTTTGTAGCAAATGTATGAAGTTTAATTAGCAAGAACAAGTTTAAAACAGAAAGAGAAAAGAATGAGAAAAGGACAAAGACTAAATAAAATCCATGCAGTAATTTAAACTGATTTGTTTACCCAAGTGACCAAACCAAATTAAAAAAAACAATCTACCATCACTGGTTCTACTGTCAGTATGGACTGATCTTAAATTATTTGAGTACAAAATATAATTCCTTCTTATCCCAGTGAGAACTATGCTTTCACTCTAAATACATATTATTCAGCTTTATCAAATATTATCACATCACTTTGTGATGTGCCAATGTAAAGAAAAATGTGAAGTCATGTTTCCTCTCCCCATAGCAGCATGGGAATGTGATAATTTATAACATTACAGTCCATTTCCTGGCTTCTATTTGTACTCAGTCTCAGTAGACCCACTCAGCTTTCTATGCAATCATCACAGTTTACAATTGAAGAGGAGATGATGCCTTCACAAGCAGCAAGAAGGTCCTTTTTCTGAGTGTGTTAATAATCAATATGACAATCTCTGTTTTCTTTATATCTACAGCTTCACAATATAAATTACTGTACTGAGCTAAATGAAAAGATTCAAAAGAAATAATAAAATAAAATTGAAACTCATCTTCAGCTTTAGCGATAACATTCAGGAGCAAATTTGGAGCAGATCTTAACTTTAATAGATATATGTAAGAAATGTAAACTGAATGAGTTGAATGGACTTGAATTCAAAGGTACTAATAATCTACTATTGTTACATTTTAAATCAGAGGAACACTTGAGGATGTTAAATTTCAGTCTATAAAAATATGAAAGAATAATGAGCAATATTGCCACAGGGAAGGTAAAATTGAGAAGGCTCATGAAACTTACCAGTCACATTTAGTCACAGAATCACAGAATCCCAAGGGCTGGAAGGGACCTTAAAAGATCACTCAATCCAACTCCCCTGCCAGAGACAGACCACCTAGAGTAGGTCACACAGGAACTCGTCTAAGTGGGTTTTGAATGTACCCAGAGAAGGAGACTCAGCAGTCCATCTGGGCAGCCTGTTCCAGTGCTCCATCAGCCTCACAGGGAAGAAATTCTTCCTTGTATTTCTTTGGAACCAGCTTATACCCATTGCCCCTTGTCCTATCGTTGGACATCACTGAGGACAGCTTGACTCCATCCTCCTGACACCTGTCCTTCACATATTTGTAGTCCTTGAAAGTATTGTGGTTCTGAGTAATAAATATGAAGAGAGAAAAAAATCAATTTTGCAAAATCTAATGATAAAATTTAAGAAAATTTGTGATAGACAATATATAGGACCTGATGTGATAAGGAAAATAATATGTAGGGGACAAGTTTATTTAAAGTGAATTGTAAAAAGTATAAGAAACATTTAATGAATCAAAAAGTTGGTAAAGAAGACTGTAGTCTCTTTAATAAATTATGAAGACAAGTTAGTGACCAGAGAACTTGATGATAATTTCACATATATATAATAATGTACTGTATTCTTGAATGCTTGTAACTTACAGGTGAATGTGTGCTACAGATCATCAAAGTCAGGATCCAAAAGAGAGATCTTCCAGTGCATGGCAATACTAGCTCTTTATCTCAGCACAGCAGCTCAACGTACAATACGTGAGCATTCTTAGTTAATTTGCTAGCATGACCCAAGAGTACTTACTGTACTGAGTGGAACATTGGATAATTCAGGTTGGAAGTGATCTTAGGCGATATCTAGTCCAAGCTCTTCTTGAAGCAGGGTCAGCTGTGAGATCAGAGTACATTGTTAGGGATTTATCTTGAAAATGTCTGATTGAAACTGTGTATATTCACAAGAGATAGGCCAAGAAATGATATACTTCTTGCAGGAAGAAACCATGCAGTTGTCAGTCTCAATGAGGCAGAAGAAAGTTATCAGAAAAGGTACACATCTTAAGACGTTAACTGTAAATAATGTAAAGATTCATCAGAGGTCACTAAATTAGAGAACCAGAGAAGGTATAAAGAAAATCATATTATTTTTAAGTGTAAGAATTTATTTTATAATGATGGAAACAAATCCATTTAATCTTTCGAAAAACTAATAAGCAGCAGATCTGTTAAAGTACCTTTTAAACAGCAGTAAAAATATTGTTAATATTTACAAATGAAAATGGAAACACTTGGCATCTATAATTGCATGATGAAATAATATCCAGTATTGTTATAATATTTTGGAATGACATATATAACTACTTTGTTTTTTTTTTTAAAAAAAAAAAGATAAAGATTGCCTTTCAGATGGTCTCCATTTCTGAACTTATTTATGATATAAGTGCTAAATACCTGAATTTACACAAGTGACTGGTAGGTAAAAGTAAAGGAGGTCAGCAAACATTGCATATAAAACTATTTCAAGCTCAAGTTTTTGCCACATGTGCTATGTAATGTCAAAGGGAGTCATAACAATTTATCTAGAAGCATAGTAGTTAATTATTCATGAATATAATGATTTCCACCTGTCATTTATCATCAAATCTATTGTAAGTTTTTATAGCATTTCTATGGTACTGTTTTAAATAAGGTATCACACTTCAACATCTTCATCAACGAGCTGGATGAGGGGACAGAGTGTACCCTCAGCAAGTTTGTTGATGATACCAAACTGGGAGGACTGGCTGATTCACAAGAAGACTGTACTGCTGTTCAGAGGGATCTCGAGCAGCTGGAGAGTTGGGCAGAGAGGAACCACATGAGGTTCAACAAGGACAAGTGCAGAGTCCTGCATCTGGGAAGGAACAACCTCATGCTCCAGTACAGGCCGGGGACTGAACTGCTGAAGGGCAGCTCTGCAGAGAGAGACCTGGGAGTGCTGTATATTTTAGTCTGCAATATATTTAATTTGCTATCTATAAATCACTCAACTTTTAAGCTTTGCTATCAATTAAACTATTACAACTGTGACATCCAAAACAAAATCCTGAAAGATAAGGGAAAACCAATTAAGGAATCAAAAAATAAAACTGTTAAAAAGTGCAACTGTAAGGAGTCTGCCATCATTTTAAGCTATGTAATCACAAGTAAGTTGAACCTTTTTTTTCCCCCACAAGTGTAAATTTAAAAATTTCATTATTTTTCTGTAGTTTATGTGATGAAGTGTTACTGTGACATTAAGATGAGTTGAGCAAATGTAACATCGAAAATATTGATAAAAAAATATAATCTGAGTTTATTACAAACAAAAAAATCACAGAGATCTGAAAAAATAAACTATTTTTTTTCATTGAGAAATCAAAATATTTCTATAAAGTTCAAGGAGTAACTATAAAATGAAAAATGAGCAAATATTCATAAGCAGAAGCTATACATGATAATCCATGCAAGGGTTTTTATCTCTTAATAGGAAAAACTTAGAAGGTAAAAAAGCCTTGAAAATATTCCAAGCATGCCTAATAATGATAACTGGAAAGTAGCTGATTTTGTTAATCTGTTAAAATGACTAATGTCCTGTGTCAACAAATGATTAAAGACTAGATCCAGCCAAGTATGTAAATTGCTATTTAGGACTTAGGTGGAACTGAGGCATTTCAGTAAAATGAGGCTGAAAAATCCCTGTTCTTTATCAGCCAGCACTGGAGAAAACTGAACTGAGCAATGATGTGATTTCTAACCACAGATGCCTAGTACCATTTGATACCCTAAAAACTGTTACATAGAGCCTGGAAGGCATGACCCAGCATTCATAAGAAATTGTCACTGTTCCAGGACGGTTGCTTGATAATCAGATAGGTCATCATATTGCATCTCAAGTAACACTGAGACCTATTTCTAAACAACAGGATCAAATCAACGTGGCCCAGACTATAGAAGTTTTAACCAGATTGGAGGTTATACTTACATTACTAAATGTTAGCAGTGACATGAGGATTGTGTATAAGTTCTCATTATAGTAATTGGAAATCTAGGATGCAGTCCAGTAGCCCACACATGAGCACTTGTGATGACCCAGGATATTTTTTCTGCCATTCGCCTGCAGCTTCAAAAGCACGAGCATCTTTTTAAGACTTTTCTTAAATATAAAAGCCCTCTGAAGATGTCTCAGAAGCTATGGGCCACATATGATATAGCAGTAGATACCTATGTAAAGGCAACTAAATGGATCTTGAAAAATCTGTAGAGCTATTTGGCTGATCAAAGGCAGATCTCTCTCTTAGGATGAGTTGACAAGTTCCTCTGACTCCAGTGCCAAAATTCTCTATGAAATCCCTGAACATTGTGCATTTTTGCAGGAATTATCCAATCTAGGTGGTTTAGCGATCAATTATATTTAAGATTCATAATCACTGTAATTAGGATTAAAAAATCCTTCAGTCTTTTAAAAAAATCATGACATCATGTGTCACGTTCAATCACAGTGGTTTATTTAAAATAACAACCTAAATATTTGATTATGGAACTGGCTAAGTAAGAGGTGCCGTCTACTCCTCTTTGTGCAGATGCTTCTCTGTGTTTCTGTATGCACGAATAAATGTTCTAAACTTAAAAAGGATCATTACTGAATCATTAATGATCAAGGAACTCACAGTGATGTAAAGAGAGTCATATTTCAGGATTCATAGGTGTTTTCTGTTGGTGTGTTTGAGTTTTTTTCAATCCATTGACCACTTTAGACACCTTAAAAATAATAATGTCAATAGCAGCCAGAAATGCAGTCTAGAATTAAGAAAAAAGTGAGCATTAGGATTTCAGTTTGGGTCTTATTAAGCATAGGATCTTTTAAACTCAGTGTTCGGTGTCCTCATTACAATTAGTTTCAAACCTTATATTGTTTTCATATGAGAAAGAATAATCTACTGAATAAAAAGAAGTTGAAGCAATTAAATACTACTGATTTTAAGGTTATTTATAACACTCATTTGCCTCTGCACATTTCTTAACACATATTATGCAACTGCTACCTTTGAGCTGTTTCTTCACCAGCAAGCTGGAAATTAAAGTCCTTGATAATCAAAGTGTGGTTTCAAGGCTTCCATTAACTGGAGCATATAGGCCATGGATGTGGACTGCAAATCTTGTAATTAATAAATATAAAGGAATTGCTACTCCTTGTAGAAGGGGTTGTCCTTAGCTCTGCATAAAAGAACTGAAGGGTTTAAATGTTAGAAACAACAAAAAATAAATTAAAATTTCTGCACTGTTTCAAGAACAGCAAAACCAAATTAGTTGAGTTTGCATGATCATTAAAAAATGAATTTAATTAATGGTAAAATAAAGAGATAATGCAAAGTAAAGGGCATAAATGTAGTAAAAAAAGAGTATGAAATAAACATAGAATAGTAAAAATAGTAAATAGAATATGTGTTACAGAAGACAAATTCACTCTATACCTAACATCCTGTGAATGATCAGTCAAGGAATTTATGACGAGTGTCTAAATGTAATTACTGTATTTCTATGATGAAAAAGGAAGCAATGAGTAAAATAAGACTGTATAGTATCTTAAAGTCAATAGATCCAAAGTAATGAAATGTTATACACCAGGGGAAAAAAAAGAAAAAAATCTTATGGTTTGTTGTTGGTTCCCACATAAGAAGACCATAAGGCATTAAATAATTCATATACAAAAAAGTTACTTTATATATTATGAAAGTACTTTTTTTCTATTTCTTCTAAAATATCTTCCTTAAATGGTAGAGCAGCATTTAACATTGTGTATATTTATAAAACATAGGAAATTAGAACTGAAGCTGAAAATTGCTCTTGTTTTTGTTTGTGTCTGGTATAAAGATGAGTCCAGTGTCAGCACTTAACAAATCATGATGATTACTTTTGTGGGAAGTGCTGTGAGAATTTAATGACTATGGCTGATTAGAGTCTGCAATGACAGATCATGAAAAGAGCAGAGTCTTTAAATTAGGTGGTTAGCATTTTTAGTTAGGAAAAAAAACGAGAGAAAAACATGCAGATATTTCATCAAATCTAACATAGTCCAGCTCTGAAATTAACACATTGGAAGAATAAAAGTCTGTTGACTCTATGTTTCTAGTACCTTTTCCTACAATATCCAGTATGTTATTTTTCACATACATTATTGCAGACTATTTTTAACAACTAAACAAAAGACAAAGTTGTATATCACCTCTTAGGATTTGCTTGTAGTGCTACCATAGGAAAAAAAGTTCACCAAGGTTATACAATAAACATAAATCTTATATTTTAAAAATTTTATTCTTGTGTGGGTAAATATGCATACCACACATGTATAGTCAACAGTGAGTAACATAAAACACCAAATGCTGTATTTATAGCTAAAAACCGCAAACAAACAAGCAAGTAGCACTGTTGTCCAAATAAAAAGTTAACACCTCCTTTAAAAGCCAACATATTTCTCTGTATGTGTTTAGTTCCTGGAAAACATTACAAAATATTTTGAGTACAAATCATGAATCAATATTTATTTGATCTCGGTTTTCAGTGTAACTATATGTACAGCAAGCACTAGGAATATTTAGGAAATATCTAAAAAGAGATACCCCTAGAGAAAAGAAAAGAAAAAAAATACTCTTTCTGTTAAAATAAAAATTCTTTATTCAAAAAAACCCCACATAACAAAGCGATGGCCCTTCTCCCTCAAGTAAACAAAAACTGCCCAAAACCTCAAAAGATTTGAAAACAGATGGGTAAATCGGTATATTTTGACTAGTCTTGTGAGATAAATAAAACATATCCCTTTCTTTAACTCTTTTAGTTACCAGAGCACTGCATCTATTTGAGGTTTCAAGGAGAAGCTTTTATGAATAGATGTAATCAGTGGCTCTTGCTGACCATCTGAATGCCATGTAACATTTCAGACTCTGCTAGTTGACAAGATGTGTTCAGACTATGTCTACCACTCAAATTGGACTGAATGTAATTGTAAACATTGTCATCAAACCGAAAGACTAAATGCCTGAAAGAAAAATGTAATTTCCAATACAAGACTCCTGTTTTGGAAAGGTATGTAAATGAACTTTGAGAAAAATACCACGCAGGAAAATATGATGTAAACATGCTATTACTTCTGCTGCTTCGTATTTTCTATTTTGGTGATTCAGGACTTAATACTTTTGATATGTCAATACTGACCTGGTAAGATGTTCAACTCTATTGTATGTCCAGGTTTTCTTTTAGAATTCTATTTTCCTTGCTGAACAACAAAGCAGCACTTTGGACTCACTCATGATTCCCAGAATAACCTATCCCTCATCATTCCCAGAATAATCTGTCCTCCATGAGTACTAGAAATGCTAAAATAATTTTATTCCACAGAAATTAAACTGATCTTATCTATTTTCATCTTCAGCAGTATTCCTTGTTGGTCACTGCTCATCAGTTGCAGAACTCTCATAACAAATCAAACATTTTTTTTTTTTATAATAAGTTTAATTCCCCTCATTACAGAATTCTGTTGTTAGAGGCTGATAAATAAGTATCCTGTCGTAAAATCTGAGAGAAACTTATGCATGCTGCCTGTTTGAATCTTGTAATTAAAGAAAAATCATATGGCAACTGGAATATTCTTTTCCTATTATACTAAAACATTTGTTGTCCTACATGACATGTGGCTCACACACTGGTGACTGACCTGAGGATTAAATAGTCATTTATTTGTACACTGGCAATACTTATGCCTTTATAACAAAATACATGCGTAGTGCAAGGTACATACTTATAATTTTTCACAGTTTCAATGCTGTGATGGTGGGAGATCTCACATAGCTGGACTGCTATCATGGATAGATACAAGCTCTTTAGGAAAGACAGAAAGGGAGAACAAGGAAGGAGAGTTGCCTGGTGTGTATGAATGTAACAGGAACTCATCAAGGTCTGCCTAGGAGTGGTTGATAAACTAGATGGAAATTTGTGGGTTGAAATTAATAGGCAGAATAATAGGGCAATGTTGTGGTGGGTGTCCACTATAGACAAACCTGCCTGGAAGAAGTAAGCCTTCTGCAGACAATTGAAATAAGGCTCTCATTAGCAGGCATTTCATAGAATCATAGAATCATTTGTCCCCATTGGGAACTTCAGCTATGTTGATATCTGCTCAATGGATAGTACAGCAAGGCACAAGCAATTAATGAGATTTCTGTTGTGCTTGACCACGACTTCCCAAAGAAGATGATTGAGGACCAATGAGGACAGGTGCTCTGCTGGACTTAGAAACAAGGAAAGACCAGTCAGGGACTGCAAGTTGGGTTAAGTGTACAGATATTCAGTAAATAATATATTTATGTGGTGCATAAGTGATAAGTAGGTACATGAACAACACTCCATTTTTTTTTTTTTAATTAAAAAGAGAAATCTACAACTACAATAATAAAATAAATTCAGTGGCAAATCAACAGTTGAATATTTTAGTAGGGTGGACACTGATTTAGAAGAATGCTTTTTGATATCATTAGATACTAGATAAATATACTTTTTCACAACAAAACTCTTAAAAAATATTGGTTCGTTTTACCTGAAATCAAGGTAAAATTTTCCAAAAGGCTTTTCCAAAACAAATAAACTGAATGAAGAGGCATACAATTGATGTATATGGCTATGTTACTACCATACTTACTGGTGATATCAGAGGAGATTCTCAAATTCAACCCTGTTCTCACAGAAGTTCAAAACTACTGATGTTCTGTGAATCAGAGTAGGCTATATTCTAAGGCTGACTAGTAATTTTAATCCTATCTTTGTTGTTCCAGTTTATGTAAATAAACTCTTACTAAATCAAGGACTGGAATCCTTGCTGTTTCCTAAACACAGCAACCCAAACCATTCTAATTCTTTAGGTAGCATGCCTTGGACACATAAAATTACAGAACACCTGATCTTCACTCTCCTCCAGGAAGTATGTGATAATCTATTTATGGTATGCTGAGACATGGAATAGTTAATGAGGTTGGAATGCACTCTGAAATCTATGAAGACCAGCTCTCATGCTCAAAGCAGGGTCAGCTAGAATGGATTTCTAAAGGCCATGTCCAGTCAGATATGATGGAGACATCATAATCACCTTGAGAAACCTGTTTCAGGGTTAAACTATTGCTCTGATTTAAAAGATTTTTGTTTAAATCTCCTAGTTTTCAGTTAGTTTTCATTGCCTCTTGTCTTTTCAATGGATATAGCTGTATACTTTACATGAATCTATCACTGTCTTCCTTACTTTCCCACATAGTCTCATGTGATGAGACACTAGAACAGCTTGCACAGAGAAGTTGTGGGTGTCCCATCACTGGAACTGTTCAAAGTCAGGTTGGACAGAGTTTGAGCAACTTCATCTGGTGAAAGATGACCCTGACAGTGGCATAGGGGTTGGACTAGATGATCTTTAGATATTCCTTCCAAGTCAAATAATTCTGTGATTTTATAATTTATTTGTGTTGATAAGATTCTTTGGATTTGATTTACAGTAACTGAAGAGCTGGATGAGATCTATTGCAAATAGAACATCCAAACCTACAGTATTCTTTGCTAAAAGGAGAGAAAGTAGGAGTAGATGTCAATATTTGACTGGAAGTCTGAATTGACAGCAAGATGGCAAAAGATGGACAACCGCTGTAGAAGAGTCCAACATTGATCAATATTGTCAGTTAGTTGTCTTCAACTTGACAAAAGTGAAAACATGAATAACAAATGATCCTGATGAAAGTGCAGTAAAACAGCAGTTTACAAAACCATTTATTAGAGGTTTTTCCCCCTTAAATATTTACTGATACTAAAATCAATTTGAAGAATAAGATTGGGAAAAAATATCTTAACATTAACTATAGAAATCTTGAAACAACATACAATCAAATCCTTTATTAATGGTTCAATTAGTATCAAGACTATTCTCTAAGCAGTTACTAGACTTTTAGAATCTCTATTAACTATTAGTCACAACATATATGGTATATAAAATGTGTCTGACCATCCCTCCATTTAATATTTCTTAATAAATTATTGTAACCTTGGCTTGCTTTTATATTCAAAAAGAACCACAGGTACAAAATCTGTCTTTAGGAGACCTTTATACTAGGAAAAACTTTCTGTAATTCTGCTTGTTTAGTATAATGTTAGCTTTCAATGATGCATTGCCACATGGTGTGTGATAGGGAAATGTCAAGAAGAGTCAAATGTAAGAAAGCTAGCTTTCCAACTGTTCACTTAAAATTAGCATATCAGTAGAATAAAGCAAGTAAATATTCTATAAAGAATGTTTAGGACCTAACACTATTGAAAATGTGAAACAACCTCTAATAATATTATTTTTAGTATGACTTCATGTTTTAAAAATAGAATTGTTTTTAAAAAGCAAGAGTCATATCCTACTGAATTTGAACTGACTGCTGAACACAGCTTCTGTAACCAAGACTTTTTTTCCTTTTAATGTTTCTGCCAATGAATTCAAGGTGAAAGAGTATTTCAAACAAGTGCAAACAGAAGGCAGAAGCTATCCAGTATCATCAGTATATGATGAATACAAGGTCCATGGATTATTCCTTAATGATGGCCTTGCCCACCCCCAAGGGTTGTCTCTATATGAGTCCCCCAGGGACATCAATCTCTTCCCCCATGACACTTCAAGAGGTTTTGTTTCCAGTCTCTCACAGGGCCCCACTGATCTGGGCTCAAACTGTGGGTCCATGTCCCAGCTTGGCCTTTTTCTCTCCTCAGGAATGTTCCTGATGCATGCAGCTGGGGCTGTCCCAGTGCCCCAGCTGCCCTGCTCCTGGCTGAAGCAATGGCATGGGTCCTGACTGCCAGGTCTGTAGGGAGCCCCTTTTATACTTTCAGAATCTGAGTCTACAGGGAATATTGAACCCTACACTACATCCTGTTGCTACAGTGATATACTTCAGATAGCCCCTTTATGGGCTCAGAAAGTCTTCAGTTTCCCTTTATTGCTTCCCACAAACTGTTTTATGCTTTGGGACAGGCCTGACAAGTTACCTCCTTTATCTCCTTTACTTGGAGAGTCTCAATCCAATAGGTTCTGTTGTCTTCAAGTATGCCAGACCTCAGGTATCATCAAGATCTTCCTATGTTTAACAAGACTGATACCAAACCCAGTGCTAAGTAAAATTGTATGTTACTTTCACTAAAATTTGAGTGAAATGAAAAAAAAAAGACTAAAAAAATGCTTGTACTTAAATCTCACAAGAAGCAATTATGAAGAATGGAAAAGTTAAGTGTTTTGAAGAGCCAGAGGACGAGCTACAGTTATTTTAAAATCCTTTTCTCCTGGATGTAGTGAACAACAAAATACTAAGAATTATTGATAAAACAGAACAGAAAATTATTCTCACACCCTTAAAAGAGTTACTGGTGGCTCTCAGTCCTGCCATGGCCCTCCATGGGTTGCAGGGGTTCAACTTGTGTTCTCACCATGGGTTGCAGAGGTGTCTCTGATGCTCCTCCTTCCTCCTTCTCTGACTGCAGGGGTCCACTTGGTCACCCCCATCTTGTAACCCTCCTACACCTCCTCCCAAGCACTTCAAATTCCCATCCTTAAATAGTGATGGTAGAGGTGCCAGATTGGCCCAGCTGGGCCAGAGATGGGTCTAAATCAAAGAGCTGGGGGAGCATCTGAGAACTCTTTACCTGGTCTTCACTGCAACCCACTCCCCCTGTTACCAAGCAAGAGCTGCTCCTTGTTAAACCATGACAAAAAGTTTTCTAGGATTCATGATTTCCCATTGATACAATAAAACTCAGTGTTAACGTCTGAATTATTTTTTGTGTGTATTTTTGAAAGCCAAATACAAGAGCCCTTGAAATTGCAATCATCTTCTGATGGGAATTATCTTCTTTCAAAGAACTGACCACAGCTTATTTGCTTTACCTAGTGATGACAGTACCCACTTTGTATGTAGCACAATATTCACTTGAATGAAGGAGACACAGATCCAGCAAGAATAGGTCATTTAATTAGTTACACACATGGAAATATTCTGACAAGACATAGAAGACTGGATAAATTTGATACTCACTACCATGTACCCAATAGTTTAAAGAAAACATGAAAGTGATGAATTTGGAAGCAAAGCTCATGCATCTTGGGTGCAAAACTAAGTATCATCTAACAGGGGAAGAAGAACTCAGGAAAGCAACTGATGATTATGAAAGTTTCTGTTTCTCTTCCACATCATAAATATATCCATACAAAGAAATATTTTGTCCTTTTGTTTTGAAGTAAAACTTAATGAATTATGTTTAATAGATGTTTAATTTACTGAATCAACCAAATAAGTCGTATTCTGACCAGTAAATACTTACAATTACTTCTTCCTCACCTCTTTCTCTCTCTCATACACACATTCTTCCTGCAGCAGTAGAGACTTTCATAGTCTATGGATCTTGGTATAAGGGACTAATTTCTTCTTTTTGTGAATAGTCTTGGGTACTTTGCTTTTTTTTAAATATCAATCACTTGTAAGTCTGTGTATCACAAAAAATATGAGTTGTCCAGTATTATTAAACGTCCATAACCTTTATATCTACCTAACAGTGTAGCATCTGAAGACTTATCTCAGTTTGCCTTGATTCTGAGCTGTTTTTAATTTGTTTTGTCTGAAGATATACACCAAGGCTGGAGGCAGAGTCTATGGTGTAACCTGCAAACTTCATCACCACTAAGAAAGAAGCAGAATGTGAAAAGAAAACACATTCAAATAAACTTCAGTAAGTCCAAGAAAGAAGATCCCTTTAACTATGGTTGTCATACTCTTGACAAATATCTCAGGGTGCAGATGACTTGATGTAACTCTCAGCCTGACTCTTAAGGAAAGCTGATGACCTTTGCCATCAAAAGAACATGGAAGAATGGACTGAACACTAAAGAAAAATGCATAGATGTTAGAAGGTTCTCTTGTATAATAATTTCAAAAGTATTGTGCATGAGTCACATTTGAATTTGGACAATGGATATGAACTTTAGTGCAACTGGTCTACTGTTTCTGGTCTACTGTGTTGTTCTGTCTTATACAATGTATCCATTTTTGCCATAACAAAATTTTAATTATGATAGTAAATGGTTTTGAGGAGTAGTAGATAATCCTTAATCATAAAAATATGTATTATTTCATATTCATATGACAGGGAATCACAACGTTTGTGGTCATGTTAAAATCTGACAGTATTAGGCAATGTGACACCGTGTTAGAATTGTGATCTCAAGTAGAATAAACGTTTGCTTTCTCTTAATGATTTCTAGTCTTTCTACAACATCAAAAGATAGATAGCAATTGTTTCCCCTCTTATCACTTCACACTTAATTCATGTGTTCTCAGTACAGTCAGTATGTCTACCATGTTCACATGGCTTGACATAAGCGTCAAAGAGACTTCACAACATTTTGCCTACAAGATGAATATTTTTTTTAAGGTTGGTTGGATTGGTTGCAATGTGACATAGGAGGAAGATAATGTACTGCAGATCTGGAGTCTGTAAACTGAGTGATTTGTGGTCAAGCAACCAAAGGCAACTGAAGAACTTTCCTAGAGAACACAAAGTCTCATGAGGAGGTGGAACAGCTCATGTCCAGCTTCTACTTCCTGCTTGTGTTACGAATACAGCACAGAAAGATGCAAGAAATCCAGAATATTTTTTAAATGCTCTGGAGTCAGTACTTTACTGATGGTGGAGAAGCTAAGGGAGGTACTTTGTTGAATCTTCTGCTCCTGAATAAGAAAGGAATAGTCAGGGATGAGAAAGCTGATAGAACCTTTTCTGTGACTGTGTTGTAATAGAACTGAAGATTCTGAGGGGAGATCTTGTTAATATTTACAAATATCTAAATAGTGAGTGTCAGGAGGTTGGGACATCATTTTTTTCTATAGTAGCTAGCAACAGGACGAGGGGTAATGGGATGAAGCTGGAATACAAAAAGTTCCACTTAAATATAAGAAAACAACTATTTCACTGTGAGGGTGACAGAGCAGTGGAACAGGCTGCCCAGAGGGGTTATGGAGTGTCCTTCCTTGGAAATCTTCGAGACCTGCCTGGACATGTTCCTATGCGACCTGATCTAGGTGGAGCTGTTTCTGCACGGGGGTTGGACTAGATGATCTCTGGAGGTCTCTTCCAACCCTACCATTCTATGATTCTGTGAATAAAAACTGTGATCCTAGTGAATGCAGATTTCAGCTTGCTAAGGGAGTTTCCAGTCTGGACCTTGTTGCATACTGCCCTGAAGGGGCTCTAGAGACCTAGTTGATCTTCCAGGACAATCTCATTAAAGCACTAGAACACTGTCCAATATTTGTAAAATTGAGTAGGCATAGTAGGAAGCTATCCTGACTGAGTTAGGTGCCAAAAGGAAGCATATGGAAGATAAAAGTTGAAAAAAGATACCCAAGAGGAATATATAGAAAATGCCTGCTAATGCAGGGATGGAATTTGAAGAGATCAAACTCAGTTGTGAAGGGCAACAAGAAGGGCTTCTATAGATACATGGCAGCAAAAAAGATCAAGGGAATTGTTGGGGAGTCAAATATTGAAGAACATGGAAATCAACATCGTGTTTGTCTCAGTCTTTACTGGTAAAGTCTACCAACAAGTCTCTCAGGTGTTCATGCCTGATGAGAGGATTCAGATAGAAGTCCTTATTACTATAGAGGAGGTTCAAGGCAGGGACTATTTTGACAAATAGGACATACACAGTTCAATGGTGCCAGGTGGGATGCATCTGAGGATGCTGTTACATGATTATTTAATAGCCGGTCTAAATTCTAAAGCCAACTCTGCTTTTAGTATGTTGTGATTTAACCTCAGCTGGCAACTAAACAGCCCCCAGCTGCTCACTTACTTCCCTGCACTGGGATGAGAGAGAGAATTGGAAACGTAAAGTCAGGAACATCATGATTTGAGATAAAGACAGTTTAATAAATAAAGTAAAATCTGTGTGAGCAAGCAAAGTAAAATAAGAAATTAATTCAGTACTGCCCATCAGCAGGCAGGTATCTCCAAGAAAGCAGGGCTCTATCACAGATTAAGGTTATTTGGGAGACAAAACGCCATCACTTCAAATGTCCCCTCTTCCTTCTTCTTCTCCCAGCATTGCACATGACATCATATGATACGGAATAACCCTTTGGTCAGTTGGGATCAGCTGCCTCAACCATGTCCCTTCCCAACTCCTTGTGTACCCTCAGCCCACTTACTGGCGAGGTGGTGTGAGAACCAGAAAGGGCCCTGAGTCTGTGTAAGCACTGTTTAGCAATAATTAAAACATCCCTGAATTATTAACACTATTTTCAGCACAAATCTGTATTGCTATACAGTTACATGCACTGTGTTTGGCAAAGTATCTAACAGAGGGCCCTGTTTTTCCCAACCTTCCATCAAGATACATATTTTCCTCTCATAGGAGATTCCTGGTGCACCTTTTTGTCAGCATCACTTGGCTTCATCTATCTGCCTTAGTCACACACGTTGCTTTTGTTAGGCTCTAATATTGGTTTGTGTCCAAGTTGAATTTAAACTCATTAACTTTTTTTTAAAGCTCAAGGGTCTCTGTTTTCTGCCTGTGAATTTACTTTTAGCCTTAACCATCATCATCATGTGTTTGTTCATTTTACCTCCTTCAGAGGAGGTAAGTTCTCAATGAAGTTTCCAGAGGTATGGTTCTCTGAAAATCTGAACATTTTAGTTGAGTCTAGCATATACTCGTTCTTTGGTGTTCCCAGGTTTATCAGAGTTCATGGTAATTCATATGCATGCACTGTGACATGTAACACAGCAGTGGTAAAAGAACTTACGTAAGATATCTTTCTCTGTAATTATTATTATAAACAATTATCTAATTACTGACGTGGATTTGATTCTTCTCATGTCTAACTCACGTCTAATACTTCTGAGAAAGCTAATTTTGAAGGTGGTGACAACCTGAATAATCTCTAATCTCTTTAAAAATACAAAAGTCATACATAGCCTCAAAAAGACAAGAAAGATTCCTAGGAACTACAGCACTGGAAGTCACATTCGGGTTTAAAGTGATTGGAAACAACCAGCACAAATTTACTATGGTCACACCATACTTGACCAGACTGATTTTCTTCTGGGATGAGATTTCTGGCTCAATGGGTGAGTCAAGAGTAGTGTGTCACTTGTTTTGACTTTAGCAAGTCCTTACATCCTTGTAGCCAATTGGTAAGATATAGTTTGGATGGACTGTAGGTAAGAAAGTGCGAAATTAGCTGGGCCATCAGATTTTAAGTGTTGGTGTTTCAAAATGTCAGACATTTTTGAGTTATATTTTGCAGGGAACAGTTCTAGAGTTGATACTATTTAATGCCCACATTAACAGCTTGGGTGGTGAGGCATAATCATGAATGTTACCTACTTATGTGCAACAAGCCCCTTTTATTCTTCCTTCTTTCTATTATCCTTCTTTATCTGCTTATCCTTGCTTTTCCCACAGTCTTCCTCTCAAAGTTCCATACTATTCATGTTCCTGTAGCTTCCTCTTCTTATCAGTTTCTAAGCTCAAGTTGTCCCTCCTTAAAATTATACCTGATATTTATTAATTGTTCAGCCATTAGTATCTGTAGTTTTGGTCTTCATTATTATAATAAAATCATAGAATGGTTTGGGTTGGAAAGAACATTAAAGATTATCTAGTTCCAATGTCCGTGCCAAGGACAGAGACATCATCTACCGGACCAGGTTGCTCAAAGCCCCATCCAACCTGGCCACAAACACTTCCAGGGGAAGGTCATCCACAATCTCTCTTCACAGCCTCATCGCTAGCATTGTGGTGAAGAAGTTCTTATTAATATCTAATCTAAATCTATTTTCAGTTTGAACCCATTACCACTTGTCCTATCACCATATGTTTTCATAAAAAGGCTCTCTGGCTTTCTTGTAGATCTCTTTTAGGTACTGGAAGGCTGTAATAAAGTGTCCCCGGAGCCTTCTCTTCTCTAGAATGAACAGCCTCAACCTAGATGCCCCAGCCTTCTGATCATATTTCTGACCCTTCTCTAGACTCACTTTAACAGTTGTGTCCTTACGTTGAGGGCCCCAGAGTTGAATGCCATACTACAAGTGACATCTCACAAGAGTGGAGCAGAGCAGAAGAATCACCGCCCTCAACCTGCTGGCCACATTTATTTTTAAGCAGCCCAGGATACAGTTGGATTTCTATACTGCGAGTGCGCATTGTTGGCTCACATTCAGTTTTTCATCCACTAACACTCCCGAGTCTTTACCTGCAAGGCTGCTTCCACTCCACTCATTGCCAAGCCTGTATTTGTATTTGGGATATTACCATTTCTTACTTCTTTATCAGATTTCTGTGACTGTGTATTTTGTTTATCTCTTTCCCTGTTATTTTACCCTATAAAAGATCCTTGACCTAATAACCTGAATGAATCAAATGCTCTCTAGGCTGACACACTACCCATTGACTCACTGGGGAACAGTTCCTCAGAAAAAGACTTGAGGATCAGGGGTGAACAGCAAATGAAATATGAGTCAGAAGCACAACTTTGTGAAATATTACTTAATCACATTCCGGGCTACAGAAGTAAGAGCGTAGCCTATAGGTCAGGAGTAGATAATATTATCCTCTATGCAACATCTGTGTGACCTAAGCCTATCATATTACCTCAGGCTTGTCAGTGCAAGAAAATCATCAACATACTGAAGAGAGACTAAAATAGTCACCAAGAAGGTCAGGGGCCTCAAGCATATGACATGTATGAGACACTAGGAGAACTAGCTTTGTTCAGCCAGGTGAAAACCAAAAAGAAATGTCTTCAAAGGGATATAGAACCTTAAGAGGGATGTCTTTCAAGGCTGATGTCTTTCAGTACTTAATGGGAGGTCACAGAGAAGACAGACCTGTCAGAGGTTCATAGTAAAAGGACATGAGGTCAAGGTCATGAGTTCCAGGGAGGGAAAAATTATTACTAGATATCAGAGAAAAGATTCTCCACAGGGAGTATTTAAGCACTGGAACAGGTTGCTCAGAGAGTCAAATGAACAAGGCACTTAACAGTGTGATCTAACTTTGAAGTTAGCCATAATTTGTGAAGGGGAATAAACTAGATGACCTCTAGGAGTCCCAACTAAATTATCTATGATTCTTATTTAAAGGTCACTATAGGCCTGGAACAAAATGCTATAGAGAAAGATGAGGGACATTCAGTTTAATTTGTAAGATCTGAAATGTAAAGTTTGAATATGGGAGGAAATTAGTAGTCTGATTTAATCTACTTTTTGCAAGAGTCCTACAGAATTTGTATTAGCCTGTTACAATATGCTTCTAAGGAATGCTCTATGGATCAGTTAGACATATTTCTTTACTTGATCTAAGTCTGATTTTGGGTGACTGGGTAATAACAGGACTTTCCTTATCCAAGTATATGTGAATCTATTAACTACCCTTAGAAACCCTAAAAAGTGCACAAGCTGTCTAGTGCCTTTTTTATTGAATCAAAAATATGGAAGTACACTTTCTGATTTCTTGTTTTAGCTGCCAGTCCCTGAAGTGACAGACAGCTGGCATCACATAGCTCAAGAGAGGCAGAAGTACTTTTCAATGACTGTTAGTGACCTTGGAGTCTTTCTGGCATGCAACTTCAATCATAATACTATTACCCACAGACTTCAAAAGCTGTATTTGTAAAAATAAAGGTATCAGACATGAGTCAAACTTCCAACTTACTTCTTGAACTTTGCCCTATCATGTACATTTTGTTTCAAACTATATCATTCATATTTTTGCCAAATCAACCTGCAGTGTGTGTGTTCTCAGTCTATGGACCTTGACTGGCATGCAGCTTATGGTTGATTCAAATGGGACTTTGTTATCTGTGCTGCATCAAAACCTTTGAAGCAGAGAAGCAATAGCATAGAAGATGGTGTAGAATGTCTTCCTTTCTAGGGAATGACTCAGCAGAAATCCAACAGGCTGAGAATATGGCTGAGATTGTCCCTGCTTGGTCTTCAAGGACTCCAATACATCCCCAGCCCTTGTGCAAAGTGAAAAGGGTTTGGTGCTGTTTGAGAGTCATTATTTACTCCTATGAACAAAGCACTATTACAGCTCTTCTACTTAGTTCTCTGAGGTGCATAAAATGTACCTTCCAAAACTAAGTCATTTGAAAGTTAAAAAAAAATGTTTCAAAAAAGCCAGGAAGGTGAATCATGCATCACCAGAAAGTTTAGTATGGCAAGCTGCATCAGAAAAGCCACTCTGAAACATTATGTAAAATTTCTCAATAAATACAGACTTGAAAAGTAAACATCTCTTACTTTCCACATTTTGAACATTAGCACATATTTCCCCTCTTCTTTCTTGTTTTAATCTATTACTGAATCCCCTGTCTCTGTATTGAAATGTACATGTTTTTAAGGACAAGTTTTGGGAAAGCTATATAAGGAAATACCCTTTTCTGATAGGGGAAATCCCTGATGTTACATTACAGACAGTCTCTTTTAAAATCTATGTGAATTATTTTAATTTAAGCATTTAGAGAATCGCCAGCCACAACGCTTTAGTTCTCATGGTATCTAGTTACAAAGCTAGAACTTTTAAGCACAGTCTTTGATAAAACTTGGTAAATGAGAGAAAGTAGAAGAATCAAATGAGGCTCTTAGTGGAGTGTTTAAGTGATGGAGAGATTTTCAGTTATTACATACTTTCAACATAAACTGTAATATGCATAATTGAGTGAAGGTGACTTTTTATTAAACAATATCTACATTACTCATTTCAGTATGACATTGATTTTTGAGCACTTATATAACCCATGAAAAAAAGTGCTAAAGAATGAATAGGAAACTGTATCAGGATTAAAGTTTGATTTAAAATCTCTTGACCCTCTGTACTATATTCACTGCTGGTTTCTTACATCAGACCTCTCCTAACTGCCACAAGGACTGCCAGTATTACAGTATAAGCTATTAGTTTCAGCTGCAAACTCAAACTTCTATAAATGCTTTAACACAACTCAGATTCTTTCTTCTATTCATGCCTTTCCATTCAGACCTATATTCATAGATATTATAAAAATAGTTCACTTATCTGCAGCAATCTGCATACACATAAATACCAGAACAGTTCACACACTTAGTTAAAGCACATTTTCACAGTAAATAAATCACATGCTGTACTTCAGCTCCGGAGAGATAGTATAAATTAATCTCTTATCTCTTTCTAACTCAGAACATTGATGTAAATATGTTAGCTTCAGTATTTTCTTTATAGGATCATTTATTACCTTTTCCATAGTTCTCAGCTAAATGGTAAAACTGATACTGTAAATTCAACATAATACATATTAGTTTCCGAGAAAAAATGCATCTTACCTGTTTCTAATTAAGTGGAATTATCTAGGAAGTAAAAAAAAATCAACCAACCAACCAAAACAAAATCAATTTAGTATATGAGATTTAAGAAGGTGTATTTATTATATTCACATATGGTAATAAGAAAAATTTAATATCTAATTTTGTATCATATTGTTCTAGCCACTGCAATATGTGGTGGTTTCATTATGATCAGCAAATTAAAGGTTTGTTTTGACTCTTATGTATGTTTTACTGCAGTATAGGATAGCTATTACCTGTTTACTTAGTGATAATTTTTTACATAAATAGCCAGAAGCTTGCTATTAGCATGTCTTATTTTTTATTTTATTGTATGTTATTTTATTTTAATTTGTTTAATATTCTTTTTGGATTAAAAATGTCACATGGAACTCCAGGCTTGAGATTGCTACTAGTGCTTCATTTTTTCCAATGGAAATATCCCAGAACCAACAAGTATCTGAGTAAAATGTACAATTCTTATGGGGTTTATTCTTTAGAATACGCACTTAGAGACCTTAGAGAGCATTTTTTTTTTCTTCAACTGTAAAGATAAATACAAAGTACATATCTATAATTTTGCCTTAAGAAATATAAGCCTATGGAGGGATAGATATATTTATGAACCAAGACACACTCCCTGTATACTCTGCTAGGACAGAAGTTGTGAGACAATCAGAACAAGATTTGGCAATTTGGATGCCTTCTTTTTTCCAAAGTTAACAGAAATAATGATCATAAAGTGACAGGACACTCACATAGTATAAGTTTGTTTAAACAATTATGAGGTTTAGAATTCCTTTAGGCTATTCATCAATAGAAAACTACCCAGAATGATACTGTATATCAATTAGTTTTATAGGCAATTAATAGAAAATCAGTCCTTTCTTTTAGTACATCAGGGTGAATCAGGATATGTTTCCCGAAACAAACAATATATATATATATAATTATTGTATTAATTTAAGGAGTGACATATTTGACTATCACTTCCTAAACATCTGACTCAATGTTTAGATATACTTTATTGAAATGTAGACATTAATTTCCCTCATCTCTTCCTTTCCTTTTTAACATTAATTCTGTCATAAACTTCTAACAAACCAAATACATCAGCTTAAGAATTATTTTAATGCATGTAAGCATTATCTGGAAAACTGTATCATTTTATCTTATTGCAATTATATTAGAGACAATAGGAATACTTCAGCTGTGCTATGTAAGTGCTTTACTTAAGCTGAATGAAAAAAAGGTTATGTTGCTTTTTCTATCACTGTAAAAATCTTTCACCTCAGTGTCCTTTTGTGAAAAAACCCAACAAGTAAAAATGCTTTGAAGATAATTCCCTAATCAGATTTTTATAAAGAGATATCCTTCATTGCTCAACTTAACAGGGCAATTGAATGCCAACTAGTAATTGAAGTCTCTCTGAAGAAAAATAAAATATCAATCACACTTGTCATTGAAAAAGAAGTAGGAAGGTATACAAATGAAGTTGGTTTTGTTTTGAGCCAAGGATTTTTTTTAAACAGAAATACTGATTTATGCAGCCATCAGGTTTGAATGCATGCAACACAACATTCTCAGATTGAATTCCATTGATTTTCTATAACAATGTCAAGCATTCAATGCATCACAGCAACTGTGAGACTGAAATAAATAATCCCCTCAGAAACAAAGTGATTCTTCTCTTCTTAAATACATAGGTGAACATCTTGTTCTCCTGTTCTCTTGCTCTGTTGTAGCTTAAGCTGTAATGTTTTAGAACTTCCTAATTCCCTGTCTTCATTTTCATTTAGGATAACATGCTTTGTTTTTCTTATGACCTTCTTCGTGTTCTTGCCTCTGGGACAAGTTGTTAGAACAGTTTGCCATTCTGTTTATGAAATGTGCAGAGAACAAAATAAATGCCAGTAAATTTGGCTTTGAATGTAGTTACATGTGATACTGTCAGAAGCCGAGTAGGACAAAAATAACCTTGAAAGATGCTATTTCATATGTAAAATTCATATTTGAAAGGTGTAGGAAACTTGTAACACATTGCATGCACAAATTAATATTTCTAGTGAGACCTGCAGTGTTTCTGATCACACTATCAGTCATAATCACTTCTCTGGTATTGTTAGTTCTGGTTATTTGAGCTTAATATTTATAGCCCAGGATTGACATTTACAAATTTGAGTTTGATGGGTTTTGTACTCCATATTACATTTATCTTTTGCTTTATTATTCATTTGTTAGTTATTCACTGCTCTTTTTCATATATATATATGGTATAAAATTAGTAAATAATTAAAATTGCAATAGGACATTCATTTTGGGCATTTTCAAATGTTATTTCAACACACTCACCATTGACATAACACCATGTAAGGAATGACATATAGTTTTCAGTTCAGTATTTCTATGAAAAAAGCTACTACATTCCTCAAGATATTTAACTGATATGGAATTTGTTTGATTTTAAATAGATAATGCATGTTTTTCAGGTAACACCAAATAAAATAAAAAAATCAATTGTTTTGCAAAAAATATAGTGTAGAGTACTGAATAATCTTTTTCTCTTATTCAAGAGCAGGAGAAGAATCAGTTCATTTCTGCTTTGCACAAGTGACTCCCTGTATACCAAGCAGTTCCAATGTCTATTCAACAGTTTTCACAACTGCAAGTAGGTCTTTTATTTTAATTGGCAATAGTAGGTCAATACTGATACTCATTTGTAATCATAATGGCTTGATATTTGTACCTCATATTGAATTTGTACAGGCATGGAAGTGATTGTTTCCCCTGGTTCTGAACTCTTGAGCCATCTAAACAGCCTCAAACAACAGTGTTATTTGAAAGAGATGGTCAGTTAAAATGTTGTGTAAGAGTGACTACTAACTTATTAATGCTATCTACTTTGGGCACCTTGCTTTTGAGATTTTAATTAGTTCAATGTCCCTGTTTTTCTTACACACAGGAAAAGATGAGAGATATGGGATATTTCAGCAGAGACATAGATTGGCTGTTTTGATTCATCTCCTATGACATTTGTCTCCATTGATCATAAAGAAAGCCCAGGGCAGCTATGTTCCATGATGTCTGAAGTTTGGTAGCTTGAATCCTGTTTTTTACCATTTTCCTTTGACTTTTGGGGTGTTTGAGAGTAGGAAAGGAAGATATTTACTAGACTGCAATATCTAATACAACATAAAACAGCATGTGAATGACCTAAGTTTCTCTGAACATGGAAATTAGCTCTGCAGTAATGCAGAATAAATGGAACAGGAATGTAATATAGCACTACATATGGCAAACGGAAATTTGCAGAGCATTAGATGTAGCAGCTCACTCTAAGAGCCTTTTCTTTTTTCTTCTCAGAAATTTTATGAAACTCTATTTTCATAATTATGTAATAACCAACTAGGCAATGAATTAGCAACTATATTGTGTAACATCCTCTAGAGTTGTATACCGCCACAGGACAGAGAAGGGAAGAGAATACAGCTGTTTTGTGTGGTTATTTTACTTCTGCAGATCTTTCTTTTTCTGCCATAGATAAGGAAAAATTGGTTACCTCTAGAATTTTTTACTTTTGTATTTTGTTCCCATGTCCTCAGTGGGAGAAAAGATGGTCTTCATCAGCATGATTAGTTCCTGATGATACAAACAGAGCACTTACGTCTAATTTAACAGAATAGTAAGTTTAAAATGGCTAAAAGAACTCAGTACGGAATAAGGTGGTGGAAAATCATGCTTATTGCTTCATTATTAGAATGGAACTAAAGATGTGCTTTCTTACACACAGATAAAATTTCCTGTTTTCCAACATGTGACCATTTTCCTATCACTGGCAATCACAAAGAGGAGTCCACATTTACACCACCCCATTTGATGTTTAAAAACACTAATGACAAGTTGACTCTGGACAGCAGCTCAGTCTCCACCCCAGTCTCTCACTCACTCCCTTGCAGTAGGATGGGGGACAAAATCTGAAGAGCAAAGGTTGAAAACATGCATCAAGATAAAGGTAGTTTAACAGGTGAAGCAAAATTTTGTGGCTAAGTAAAGCAAAATAATGAATTCATTGACCTCTTCTCATTGACAGGCAAGTGTTTAGTCACTTCATGGGAAACAGGTCCTCAGCACACATAGCAGATACTTGGGAAGGCATATGCCATAACCATGAATATCCCTTCTTCCTTCTCCTTTCCTTGTGATTTTATTCCTGAGCACCATGGAATGCAATACCCCTTTGGCCAATTTGGGACAAGCTGCCCTTTATTTTTGTCATGGTTTAGGCCTAGCAGGGAACAAAAGACCATGATTAGCCTCAAGTACCAAAGATCTGAGGATTGTCAAAGGGTAAGGAGAACTTAATTGCCACTTAAGGTCCAGGATAAAACAGACCAGGCTACTTGGCTTGGGAAAGAAAACAATGTAATGCAATACCAACTAAAACATAACCTTAAAAACCCAAAACATAACCAACATAAAACAATGCAGAGTGGTACAATGATGAAGAGACCGACCAGCCCTCTAAGATCACCTTCTCCCCACCCTTCCCCTCTTCCCAGTCTCAGAATCCCGATCCTGGTGTTTTTACCTCCTCCCCCCTTGAATGGCTCAGGGGGGCAGGGAATGGGGGTTTCAGTCAGTCTGTTCCTGATGGCTTCTGCTGTTTGTCTCTCAGGGCAGATGGGCTCCGCACCAGTCCTCCCTGCAAGTCCATAGGGTACCTCACACACACAGCAGCCCTGCATGGGCTGCTCCGATGTGCATTCATCCCAAAAGCTGTAGCTCCTTTCTGCCTCTTGTGTGGGTTTGCTCTGCAGCGTGAAGGCTCTCCAGCATGGCTTGTGCCATGGCCACCTCCTCACACAGTCTCCTGCCCATCCGGGTGCACTCACACGGAGCTGCTGGTGACTCTCAGGCCTGCCACTGCCCTGCATGGGTTGCAGGGGTACAGCCTGCATTTTTACCACGGCTTGCAGAGGGGTCTCTGGTCTGGTGCTTCTCCTTCCTTCCTCCTTCTCTGACTGTGAGGTCACCAGGCAAAAATAGCTCCTTGCTAAACCATGACAATTTCCTTCACAGACTCTCACCCACCTCCAGTCTAGTCATCTGTGGAGCAGATTGAGAAACAGAAAAAACCTTTACACTATGTAAGGACTGTTCAGCAATAATCAAAACAATGATCAACACTGTTTTATCCACAAATCCAAAACACAGAGCCCAAGACTCCAGATTGGCCTCACCAGGGCACAGTAGAGAGGAAGGATTACCTCTCTGAACTTGCTGACAACATTCTTTCTAATGCAGCCCAGGAGACTGTTAGCCTTCTTGTCCATGAGATCACATTGCTCAATCAGCTGCTTGTCCATGATGACCTTCAGGTCTTTCAATACAAAGCTGCTTTCAAATTGTTTTACACACTGCAAAATAAACTATTATTGTACTTTCAAAAATCTGTTTACCAGGAAACTTACCTACTCTAAGACATCTGAGTGCATCAAGAGGTTCTCTTCTGCCCTCCACTAGGAATTTAGTTTCCTAAAGTAAGCTCTGACAGAGCACAGCTGTGAAAGGCTGGATCAGAACTCTGTGAATTCTGTGGAAACAATTAATGAAGAAAGATCTGTGAGAAGCTTTGCCTGGAAACTCCATCTCTCATTTCGGAAGCTGAACTTGGGCATTTACCTGTGGTCTTGCCTGGGCTACAGTGCAGGTATGCTGTGCCTGGTCTTGAGCCTTGCTGAACTTGATCTTACCTTATTGACTTGACATCTTGGCTTTACCTTAGACCTACCTCATCCCTACGGCCTTGCCCAGTTACAAACAGATTATTGGATAAATCTAGTTTCCAGTACCTGACTTGCTCTTCTTTTTTTTCAGTTGCTGGATCTTTGTCAGTGCTTTGTCTTCTTTTCTGTCAACCTCTGACTTGCATTTTCTTGTGGAATAACACACTTTTGCTGCTCCCTTATACATATAGCATCAACCCTTTAATTTTGAATTGTCCTCTTGTCCCTGCCAGATGGATGGGAGGCTGCTTTGGCTCCGTGTCCCCAAGTTCAGCCAGTACTAAGCCTAAGCGCATATTCCTGATTCACAAACAAACACAGCTGGCCACACAGATAAAAACAGCAGTTACAAAAATATGAACAGCATACCCAGTTCTATTCCACCTTTTCAGCTGATCAGGATTAAAGTCTACTTGTGAAATATGAACAAAGTACAATATGGTTCTCTGCAGTAGCTTTGCCACAGAGCCTGGTCTGCTCAATTTACTTGAACCCAGACCCATGGCTTTACACCTGTGGTCTGTCCAGATGTGGTCACTCATACTCCTTACTCTACTCAATAGCTGTTCCATCTTGAAGTTCAATAGTCTCTCTTGTACGTGTGCATACAAAATGGAGAGCACACACATGGAAAAGAAATAAGGAGTATCATAAGAAGATAAGACAGACTGCAGTGATCAGATAGAAGATTTCTTCAGACAAATGCCTTGACCAATAGTTTGCTTACACACACCAATGACTTTGAGCCCATTTTCCTTCTCCCACTCCCCTCCTTGTTCCTTCCAATCCACCTTCATCCTTGCCTTTGATTCTTTTTATGCTATATTATGTTAAGTGCACATGGGAAGGGGAAAGAAAGTGAACCTGCTGTATATTGTGCATACATCTTTTCAGCCTGGCACATAAATTTTATTCTGGAAACTGAGATTACACATAAACTACTTTTTTCTTGCTTCTTTATCAAGATCTTTCATTTTGTTTCTGCATATATCTCTAACTTACTGAAGGTAAGTATAATAACTTTTTGCTACCTAAAACTTCTTGCTATTACTTGTCTCATTAAAGGATCAGAAAACAACTATATGTAAAGGAGAATTTAAAAAAATATAAACAAAAGGAAAGGTAGTTCATGTTAAAAGCATGTTGTTACTAATAGTTACTAGTTAAGGCTCAGGAACAGTAAAGGGGCTTCTGTTGAAAGACATTAAGTGTGATTCTCAAACAATACAACATAGCTGTGAAATAAGAGGCTGGTGATCTGTATGTAATATTTTAACACATTTTTCAGAACTTCAGAACAACAAAACACAGTTGCATTCCTTCTAATTCAGAAACTATGGATGCAAGTTCTCCTTCTGATTATTTTCCTAAAGAATTATATAAATGTGGGGGTTTTTGTTTGGTTTGTGGTTTTATTGGGTTTTTTTTCGTTGTTTTTTGTTTTTAGTCTTTTTTGTTATAGCAACTAATTCAGCTGGGAAAAAATTCCTAAAGGAGTCTCCTTCCTTGGAGGTCTTCAAGACCTGCCTGGACTCCATCCTGTGCGACCTGTTCTAGGTGGACCTACTTTAGCAGGAAGTTGGACTAGAATATCTCTAAAGATCTGAAAGACACGAAATCATAGGATCACAGAATGATAGGACTGAAAATGCTAGTCTTCATAATACATCTTATTCAGTAAAAATACAAGCTTTTTTGTAGTCCCTGTATTATAAAATAGATTAGGAGTTTATTTAAATGTTTATTTCAAATACTTTACATGACTGAGAATTCAGAGAAGTCCGAACTACTGAACGCTTTCTTTGCTTTGGTCTTTACATCCAAGGCAGGCACTCGGGAAGCCCGGCTGGCTAGATGAGGGGAGAACAGTGGATGTAATCTACCTCAACTTCAGCAAAGCTTTTGACACTGTCTCCCATAACACCCTCATCAGAAAGCTCAGGCAGTATGGTTTGGATGAGTGGACAGTGAGGTGGATTGAGAGCTGTCTGAATGACAGAGCCCAGAGGGTGGTGATCAATGGCACAGAGTCGAGTTGGAGGCCTGTGGCCAGTGGAGTTCCACAGGGAACAGTTCTGGGGCCAGTCTTGTTCAAGATCTTCATCAACAACGTGGATGAGGGGACAGAGTATACCTTTAGCAAGTTGGCTGATGACACCAAACTGGGAGGACTGGTTGATTCCAGACTGGCTGTGCTGCCATTCAGCGGGATCTCGATCGGCTGGAGAGTTGGGCAGAGAGGAACCTCATGAGGTTCAACAAGGACAAGTGCAGAGTCCTGCATCTAGGAAGGAACAACCTCATGCACCAGTACAAGCTGGGGGCTGACATACTGTAGAGCAACTTTGCAGAGAGAGACCTGAGAGTTATGACTGATAACAAATGAATCATGAGCCAGCAATGTGTCCTTCTGGTCAAGAGGACCAATGGCATCCTGGGATGCATCAAGAAGAGTGTGGCCAGCAGGTTGAGTTCTCCTCCCCCTCATCTACTGTGGCGAAGACTTGCAAAACTACACTAATAAGAAATTATTTTATGTTATTTGATGCTGCCATAACGCCTATTTAATGCCAAATTTAAATGAAAAAAAAAATTATTCTCCCCCCTTCTACTCTGCCCTGGTGAGGCCTCATCTGCAGTCCTGTGTCCAGTTCTGGGCTCCTCAGCTCAAGAGGGACAGGGAACTGCTGGAAAGAGTCCAGCATAGAGCCACCAAGATGATCAAGGGGCTGGAGCATCTTTCTTATGAGGAAAGACTGCGGGAACTGGGGCTGTTTAAGTCTGGAGAAGAGAGTGTGGGGGGATCTTATTAATATTTACAAGTATATAAATGGTGGATGTCAGGAGGTTGGGACATCCCTTTTTCTATGGTATCTAATGACAGGATGAGGGGTAATGGGATGAAGCTGGAACACGAAACATAAAGAAAAGCTATTTTACTATGAGGATGATGGAGCAGTGGAACAGGCTGCCCAGGAAGGATGTGGAGTCTCCTTCCTTGGTGGTTTTCAAAACTTGCCTGGATGTTTTCTTGTGTGACCTGATCTAGGTTGACCTGCTTCTGCAAGAGGATTGGACTAGATAGTCTCCAAAGGTCCCTTCCAACTCCTACCATTCTATGATTCTATGATTTGAATGTATCTATATTTAGAAACATGTAAAAATCAAGAGACAAAGTCTCAACTTGTATGTGTTAAATTGCAGAAAGCTCATGAAACTTACTGATGAGGTCTTATGTCAATGAATTTTTAGTCTGGAGGAAATGAAACAACAGAAGGTAGATGATAGCAAATAAGAACAAAGATTCCACCCTTCACAAATAACAAATGAAAAGATGATAATGCCAGGAAAACTGGGAGAGAGGTAGGAGCAATAGATTTCTTACATACAACCTACCACTCGACTTCTTAAGATTGTTGATCCTACCATAACCTATAAGTATTTTACAGTCTCCATGTACCAAACCTGCTTTAGCTACATTCTGTTTCTGAGTAATGTAACTATAAGAAGCGCATACTAGCTCTCTTTTCCCTGTTTTCCATCCAAATAATATACTCCTGTATATCCCAATAGCAGGTGCTCTAATCTATGCCAGATGTCTATCTACAAAGCAGGACAATATAATAGTTTATACAAGCAAGAAGAAAAATGCCTAGACAGAGCCTGAAGGACCTTTCCTTCACAGTTGCTTCTCTTCAATTTCATTCAGAGTTTGGGAAGTATGGGAACAGAAGTTGTAAATAGTTTCTCCATTTTCTCTCATTTAAGCAAGAAATCAAGTGAAAGCGAGGGTGAACAACCTAGACACTAATATTTGTACAATATATAACCTTTTGAAGGGCTACATAGTTTAATATCATAGTTAGCAACTAGTCACGTATTTTTTAACCATGAAAATTACCATGTGAATAAACTAGACTTATTTCCTATGAATGATAGAATTATTGGAATTTCATTTTGAAAAGATTTCTGTCATTTTTTTTTCCCAATGAATTTTCCTTCATTTCACTGATATAATCTCTGTGTTTGCCTGTGTGTCCAGCCTGAACACTAGACTGTCTATATGTGTGCTGGTGTCTGTTCAGTACACATAAGCTGATTGTCCAGTTCTGCCTGCCAGCTTTTCAAAGGAGGCATTAAAATTTGTATTTTTGTCCTCTATATGGTCACTGGTTTTTATGAAACTCCTTTTTTGACATCTCAGTATTTCTCTCACGTTTGGCAGACATTATGTCAAAAGTTACAGTGCTAGATGGATTTAGACAGGCTGAAAAAATTTCACATTTTCTGTTTTCAGGAGACCAGTCTGAAAGTATAAAATTTGAGAAAAAGAACTTATTATTCTCTATTTACAAACTTTAAAAATTGTAGATGTGAAAGACAGCATTTAAGACTATTTACTTCTCTTCCATTGTTTATTTGTTGAAAGTTATTGCTTGGGACAATGGAGATTGCAGGAAATCTTGCAGACTTTAGCGAGAGTGCTGGTCTTGGCTGTCTGTCTGAGTGGGTAGTAAATATATATGGACACAGAAATTTATTGTAAGTTCTTTTCAGTAAAAAAAAAAACAGGTATATACTATTTGGTGACAAGAATAATTTATTTCTGATTGCAGAAAATCCTTTTTTTCTTGAAGTCTCTGGGCATTGACTCAAAGTTTTCTGTGCATTGTCAAAACCACATAAAGTCTCCTTTCACTATTTCTTTATGTAGTATAACTCATCAGCTTTTATGCAGATGATTAGTAATTGATGAGTATAAAGGACATATCAGGAAGCCTTAGCATCTGAGGTGGGTGGAGTAATAGAAAGGAAATGAGATTAAAAAGTGAAGCAAGTAGATGAAATTTAAGACATAGATAAATGTTGAGAGGCACGGGAAAAAGTAATTTCTGTCTCACTTCATCTCTTCTTCACACACAGATCTCTTTTGCCACAAGGAGATAGCTAATGGCACAAGTCAAGCAGGTTCCCATTAATATAAGGAGTAATGACAAGGTTAGGAAGTTTGCATGGTTCAGATAGGGTCAGGGTGAATGCTCGAAAGTCCAAATGGATGTTTAAGATTGGCATTCTGCCCAAGATACCCAGTGCAATTTACAGTCCAATATGGAGGTAATGGAAGGTTATTAGAGAATGCCATATGTGTCCAAACCATGAATAGAAACAAAACACTTCCAGCCAAGGCATTCTCATTGGAATGACTCTCACTAATGTTGGATGGTTTGCTTTAATGACAATTACAACCTATGTAGTCGACTTCTTTTACCCTTGAGAAATGTAATATGACAATAAAAGATTTACCTAATTATTTCTAACTCTTTCACATTCAGAGGTTTTCCAAACAAACTGAGACAAAATATAAATTAGTCAGTATCGTGAGGTTTTTTCCATTGTTTCCATATTTTTAAAAAATGACTATGATCACTGGTACCTAGAACCCCTTTTTCAGTTTCTTAATCTAATCAAATGTAATCCAAAAGAGCATCAGAGAGCAAGAATAAAGCAAAAATGTCATCTAATTTATGCTTTGGATAGATAACTTCACCAATATCACTACTTTTCTATTGATAAGTAAAGAAATAATTATTATTGGAAAAATAGTCTTCAAACCATACTAGTTTGTCATAGTTTTGCCTAGCCAGCAATGAAGCACCACAACAGTCTCTTTCTTGCTCCCTGACCTTGTCTTGAACCACAACATCCTTGGATATCTTTTTTCCTCCCATCTCACTGGACCCTCCACCATCCTAAGGAGAGTGGAGGTGGATAGTGGCAGTGAATAAGAGACTGTCGTGATGCTTCATTGCTCACTGGGCAAAACCACAACATAGTTGTAGAAAGAGAAAGACCGAACCACCAAGCTTTTTAATGTTTATATGTAACATTTTCTCAAAAACACCCAAATGTTCAGTCTCCAATTAGGTATGCTGAGAACTGTTGTTACTAGGTTTGAACTTTGATCTGTTTCTCTCCACTTCTACCTTTAATTATCTGAGGAAATTCAAAATTCACCTGGATGAGTTCCTGTGTGACCTACTCTAGGTGGCCTGTTCTGTCAGGGGGTTGTATTAGATAATCTTTCAAAGTCCCTTCCAACTCTTAAGAGTCTGGGATTCTGTGATTCCCTAATTGTAATATAATGAAAATTGAAATGATTTTGTGTAAAACAAAATAAGAAATATGAATCTCTGTTTAATTGTTTTCTTAAAAATGGAAGAAACACCTTTAGAAAACAGTTCTACCATTTATTTTTTATAGTTGAAGAATAGACTTTAGACAAGTCTTTAAGTGACTGCTAAATTATTTCAGGGTAATGCAGGTGATCTATGTTTAACTTAGATATTGAAACAAAAGCTTTTTAAAAAAACCTCCTTATTTATACAATGACTGTCAGGACAGACATGAAACAGTTTCATGAAAGAGTACAAGGACAGACATGAAATAGCTTCATGGAAGAGTACAAGCACTTTCAAATTCCAAGACTGTCTCATAATAAAGTTGCAGAAATGGCTCCCTAAAATGGTTTATGTCTGTAATGCAATATGGCCTTTTCTCAAAGGGATACTTTTCTCTTAAAGGGTCATTGAATAAAAAAGAAAAAATAATTTAAGTGTAAGAGACTGGTACTCTCAGTTCCCACAGTGATGCAATCATCGGGCTGCTATTTGGGTGACTTTTTGTTTCCAAGTCTGCAGATCTACAGTGCTCCAGTACTAGATGAAATTATTTGAAATTACTGAATTCCTGTACTCATACAATTAGACATTTTTCTTGCATGCACACCATCATCATCATTGGAATGTCTTTTCTTAATTCTGTTTACAAGGATGCACAAAAATAGATATTTATATAACAAAGCATTTTGCATATAGCTTAGGGTAAGGTGAATAGCACCCAAAAGTAAATACTACTTTCCACTAACTACAGTTATTTCAATTTATTGGTGAATTTTGTTAGGGTTTCAAGTTATCATCAAAATATTTAATGTATAATGTTAAAATGCTCAATTTTGTTCTTGCAGTAAGTAGACTTTAAGATATTTCTTGTGGTCAAGTCACTGGAAAATATTGTCCATGTTATAAAGTCTTTATTCAGCAGTAATGTTCTAAGAATGATTGTAGGATTTACTGCAAAGAAAAGCATTGGAGGAATGCATGATTTTTTGTTCTCAGCAGAGCTTAATGATGAGCTAGAAGTCCACTTGTTCGGTGTCCAAGACTCATATGACTGTCAGTATGTCCAGAAGGACAGCTCCAGATAATGTTGAAATCCTGGGCTAATTGCGATTGAATACAGTGAGATATTTCGAATGATGCAGGTAGCTGCCAGTATAGCTTTTCACTGGCTATCCTACTCGATCCCTCATTCCACCGAGCTAATTTAAATTACTCTAGATTTATGTTTCTGTATTCATAAAAATAATTAACATCAACTGGTAGCATCACCAATCACCAGCACTAACATTGTTTCTTTCCAGATTAGAATTATGATGACTGTTGTCTAGCAGAAAACAAGGAACAGATAAAATGAAATGAGAAATCACCTCTTTACCTTAAAAAATGTGGATATATATGTAACGCTTATTCAAGTGAGACATCAATCAAATACTCAGTGCTTGACAAGTGGACATATGTGCCCTGAACACTTTTTATTTTTTTACTCTGCTGGTAATACACAGCAACTGTGACCCTAAATTGTAGCTAGGATTATGACTGGTATCGCTTGACAAATTTGTTCACAATTCTTCAGACTTTTTTGCTGATTCAACATCACTTAAAATTGGCATATATCCAGATCTCTGCCAAGACTGCAGTTCTGCTGAGCTTGTGAAGCATCTTTATTTTGTGCAGACAGGGATCTGGGTATTAGAGCAAACTTAATTTTCATTTAAAAATTAAGTTAGAATTTGAACAAAAAAGATTTTATTTATCATTTTTTATTTTATTATTTTTTATTATTTTATTATTTTTATTTTTTATTTTATTATAATTATTTATTTATCATTTATAACTCCATACATACAGGCAAATATTTGTCTTAAAAAAAGAGGGAAAAGAAGTCAAGACACGAAGAATTCTCTGGCATAGTTTTAGCAAATATTGACTAAAATATCTCATGTTATAGATATTGTAGTTTTGATTACCTTTAAGAAATGTAATCAAATTTTAGCATGCAGAAAAATAAAGTAAAATTCAATTATATATTTTTCCCTTATTTTCCCACTAACATTCTATGAATTGCAGTTGAACCTGAAGTAGTTTGAACAATAACAAAAAATTCTGTCCTCATTTATATCAATATATATCAGATTTAATTTTTAAGATTCTTTGGCAATGTCTATGTATATCCCTAGGATCAAACACGATTATGTCTCTCAGATGTACTTCTAGTAATTCTAAAATTTGATGCTTTTTAAATCACTGGCTGTAGGAACAATAAAATGATATTCAATGGCAACTTAGCAGCTCAGCAAGTGCAGTATGATATTTTCCTTGGTGCCGCGGGATACCTATGAACATTTGAAAATGTGTTTTGAAATGTGCCAAATAGTTTTATTTAATATGGACACTTCAGAAAAAGAAGAACTGATCAGCATGTGGGCATTATATGCATTGCATTGCTCTGACACACTCTAACAGCATGAGACTTGAAAGAGTTTTTTTATTAAATTTCTGATTAAATGTCTGAATGCTTGTGGAGAAAGAAAAATAGGACTGCCATAAACAATAGCAGAGCAAACTGAATATATTTAATTCACAAAAATATTTGGAAATCTCTTCTCAACCAGGGCTAATCATAGTAGGCATTTTTGTTAGAGAACCCAAATGGATTTACTTAGAAAAAGCAGTTTTTAAAATTGTGAGCAATGAACACCTTGTTTATCATGTTTTGTGTCAAGAACAAACTCTGACCAGAAAAAGGAGCTAATTTGAACATTTAAAGGAAATACAACATTCCTAGCACTCATTTTGCACTGATAAATGTGGAAGGCATCATGTTAAAAATAGTACATTTCAACTTGCTTTTGTGGCTGATACTATGTAACCGTGCATATGACTATAGTAGATCAGTCCAGTTTAATTCTGTACAAGATTATCTGAATAAAAGCTGAAAGGAAAAGATGACAAGCCAGTCAGTCCTACCAGTTTGGAATTGTAAAAGGATGGTGGTGTGGGTTAAACCCAACAGGCAGTTTAGCTTCACACAACACTTGTTTACTCCCTGACAGCAGGATGGTAGAGAGAGTGGACAGAGCAAAAGTGAAAAAGCTTGCGAGTTGAGATAAAGATATTTTAATGGGTAAAGTAAAAGCTGCACACATAATCAAAGTAAACCAAGCAGTTAGTTAAGGATGTCCCTTCCAATCCTTGAGATTCTGTGACTCTCATTGGTAGGCAGATGTTCACCTATCTGCAGGAAATTAGGGCTCCGTGAAGCCTACCAGTTACATCATCACTTCAAACATCCTTCCTTCTTTCCCCAGCTTTGATTGCTAAGTATGACATCGTATGGCACGGGTTATCCATTTGGTAAGTTTAGGTTAGCTGTCCTGGCTGTGTCCCCTCCCAACTTTTTGTACACCCCCAGTCTACACACTGGTGGAGTGATATGCAAAAAACCAAAGTCTTGACTCTGTGTAAAGACTGTTTAGCATCAGCTGAAATATTTGTATGTTATTGACACTGTTATCAGAAATCAAAGACATAGCCTGACAAGGAATGCTATGAATAAAAGTAATCCTATCTATCTCAGTCAGACCAGTACAGATAGTGACAGAACTCCTGAATCCATGTGGTTTGATTGAAAGGAAAAACGTTTTTGATTACTGAGAGAGACAAATAAAGCTTATAACATTTAACAAGCATATTTTCTCAGAGGTTAGAATGACCAGGCAAATTCAATATTCTGATCCAGGAACTGATGAAAATGTCTGAGAATTTCGAACTTCTTAATCTGCTCTTGTATGACAACAGAACATTAGGTAATAATTCTCTGATTTGCAGTTTTGAAAAAATATTTTCTTATTTTCAACTTTATTCCTAGCATTTATGAAAGACAGTGTGACTAAATCAACAACAGAATTTAGGAATCTTGAGAGAAATTTCAGATAGGACTTAGATGTCTAAAATGTACTCTTTAGATCCTAAAAATAGTTGCTTAATTGAAAACTGATTTTATAGAATCCAAATGATCCAGAAATATGCTTTTCTGTGTTTTTTGGGGGTTTTTTTTGTTTTGTTTTTTTTTTTTTTTTTATGAAGACTCCCTTACTTTCTACAGTTTTTCACTTCTTTGAATATCTACATCCTGACTTGTCTGGAATGTGTCCTTTGTTCTGTAAGATTGCACTAGCTTGTCACTTAATGCTACATCTAGTGCCTGCTTTGAGAATAAATACATTATATGTGGACCAAGTTAATCATAGAATCTGACGCTACTAACCATGTAAAGTACAAAGCAAACTAATTGATAAAAAAATATTTAAAATTCATAGTTAAATCACTCTCCCTCATTGTAGGAGAGAACTGAGGTATCCAGATAGTAATTTTCTGCCCTCTAGTTAAATTTAAGCTGGCAAATTCTCCTTCTAAAGGCCTTCAAAGGACTTTGTTTTCTTCTCAAATGTAAAGACATTATGGAAATCTTTTTACTGTCTGATTTTATAAATCCCACTTTAGTATCACAGAATCACAGAATAGTAGGTGTTGAAAGGAACTAGAGATCATCTAGTCCAACCCTCCTGCTAAAGCAGGTCAGCCTAGATCAAGTTGCACAGGAACACATCAAGGGGAGTTTTGGAAACTTGGAGAGTATACTGGGTCTTACTCCAAATCTCATATTTTTAAGGACAATTCCTACTTCTCAGAGTAAAATTTTTTCTGTAGTCTTGGTGTTTCAGCCTCTCTTGCTGAAGTAGCCTCCCTTATTATATCATTATTAAAAGATTATTTAGGCTAAAAAGTAAGTGTGGGAGTCCCACTTGTTTCACTTGCTTAATGTTTTAAGGATATGCAAATTTGAAGGAATAACTATGCTTCACTAAAAAAAAAATATTTAACGCATGTAATATTATATTATCTTTGATATAAGTTCATTAAAAATATTTTGAAAAAGCCCAGTACCTCCCCTTTTTAATTGCTTTCTTTATCTATGCCAAGACAAAGTTTCATTTAACAGGGCACATCTGAGCTTTATTTGACCATAATTATGCAACCTGTTAGTTGATAAGTTGTGATCATCATCAAATGTTTGGTAAATCCTGCTGTGACAGCTAATAAGAGGTTCTTTTCTTGCAGGATCCTCCTTGCTGCATTTCAAACACATGCAAAGATGATTGCTTGCACTTCTTTGTTTATAACCCAGTGCATCTTTCTGGATAGGCTGATTCATTCTCTGATGTTCTGTTGATGTGATTTAATGACTTTATTAAACATATGATCAAGTGTGATCTGTAATCTCAAAAGCCAAATTTCAAAAAACCCCCTTTTTTAACATATTAAAGTAGCACCTTAATGTTCAAATTATGCACATTCTTTTTTTCCCTGAAATTATTTGTGTAATGAATTGAAAGATGAGGAGGCTCCAAGTCCACGTAAAGGTATCAGGACGATGAAGGGCCGATGCTGGTATTCAGGGGTACCCATGAGTGTGGGGTTGCCATGGGATATGTGTCAGTGCTGTGCATGTGCAGCAAGCACTCAGCTGGACCAGTGAGTCAGGAACCCATGGGGTGGGTCAGGAGGTCTGGAATCTGAGCAGAGGTTTGTGATGGATAGAGGGACTTTGCCAGTGCTCAAGGGATCTGTACATGTGTGTGTACTTGTGAATCTGGAGACCGTGGTTTGTGTGTGTGAGTGCTGCACTAGTGATCTGTCTCTGCCAGCCCAAGAGAAGAAGGGGACATGGCTGTGTGTGCCTGTGTCTTGGGTGAGTCCTAAATGTTGGTGCTGCTGGAAGCAGTGCCTTATGTGTTACCAACCCTGTCCATGTCCTTTCAGCATGTACATGTCTGCATAAGTGCATATGGGAAACCAGCAGCTGCCCTTGTCATCCTGGAACAGAGACCATCAGGACTGATCTCCAGCAGCCAGGCAGGAAGAATCCTTGTATCCTGGAACTGCTGAAGATGGTAGCCAGCTATAAGACCCCTTAAAAGAAGTCTTAAGAGTTCATAATCTAAATATCTATATTTACGATCACAGAGTTTCTTTTGCCAAAATAAGGAATATTTTACCTCTATTTTATAATACTAGAAGTCAGCTTTGTTTCTTTTGCAGACAGATCTTTGATTTTGTTCTTACAAGTTTTTTGTCAATATACTTTACATTGTACTTCAGTCTTCCACTGTAATGGTTGTATAAGTTCAAAACTCACAAGAATTCTTTTGATTTCCTTTAATTATGAGACATAGTCTCTCATAACTCTTTAGGAAAGATACTAGAAGCCATTCATTCATTCTGTAAAAAAAAAAAAAGTAAAAAATACGGCAAAGCAATGTGTAACGTAAAGGCAAACAATAAATTTTGTTACAGTTTTTCCATGTGCTGCATGACCACTTCAGTAACCTGTCTTCATTAGACTACTCTGCAGTGACTCAAATTAACTTATGGAGTTAACGCAGTGACAGCTAGGAACAATGAAAAATCCTGGATGCATCATATTCCTAGGTGGGATGGCATATATCTAAGTATAAAAGAATCGTAGATTCATTTTGCCTGGAAGAGACTGCTAAGATCATCAAGTTCAGTCTTTGTGCTAACTCTATCAACCACTAGACCATTTCTCTAAGTACAACATCCACCCATCTCTTAAACACCTCTAGGGATGGTGAGTTCACCACCTGGGCAGCCCGTTCGAATGCCTGACAATCCTTTCAGGAAAGAAATTGATCCTCATATTCAGTCTGAATCTCCCCTGGTGCAACTTGAGGCCATTTCCTGTTGTTCCATTGCTTGTCACTAGGGAGAACAGACTGACCCCCACCTCACTACAATTTCCTTTCAGGTAGTTGTAGAGAGCAATATGGGCTCCCCTAAGCCTTCTGTTCTCCAGGCAAAACAGCCACGGGTCCTTCAATCATTCCTTATATGAGATGTTCTCCAAATCCTTTACTAGCTTAGTAGCCCACCTCTGCCTCCTCTCCAGCATCTCAATGTCCTTCTTACAGAGAAGGGCCCAAAACTGGACATAGGTTTTGAGGTGCTGCCTCACAAAGCCAAGTACAAGGGAATGATCACCTCGCTGCTCCTGATGACAACACTGTTCCTGATACAGGCCATGATGCCCTTGGCCTTCTTGGCCACCTGGACACACTGCTGGCTCATGTTCAGTTGCTGACAACCAACAGTGCCTGGCAGCTTTCCAGCCACTCCTCCCCAAGCCTGTAGCACTGCAGGGGAGTTTTGTGGCCCAAATGCAGGACCTAGCACTTAGCCTTATTGAAACTCATGGAACTGGCCTTGTCCCAGCCATCTAGCCTGTTTAGATCTCTCTCTAAAGCTTCCCCACCCTCAAGCAGATCAAAATTTCCACCCAGTTTGACATCTTCTGCAAACTTACTAAGAGTGCACTCTATTCCCTCATCCAGATCATTCATAAAGACGTTAAACAGGAGTGGCTCCAGTACTGAGCCCTGTGGGACACCACTTGTGACTGGCTGCCAACTGGAGTTAACTCCATTCACCACGACTCTTTGAACTTGACCATTTAACAAGTTTTTCACCCCAAAACATAATTTAAGGTATTTTTTAATACCGAGTAGCTTCTTTGCAGTTCATAAATGTCTTATTTCACAAGTGTCAATGACATTAAGGACAGTTCAACAATCGGATTGAGGTGTTTCATTCCTCTTTACAAACAATGAGTTATGAAGAATTCAACAACTCAGTACCTCTGTGGGTGTGGTTCCAGGATGATAAAGTTCTGTTGTGAAAGGATATCCTGTCAGTACCTTATGTTTAAACCCCTGTAAACTTAATTCAAAGTTTCTCAGTGGTTTCTGAATATTAATTATTCAAACAGAGATGAAAATAGTATTTCTGCTCTTTTCTTACACAGTCTTTAACTGCTCAGGTTGCAGCAGACTCAGAAGATTTAAATGAGCATCTCTGATCCCTTACCTAGGTACACGAAGATGTAATAAAATATATAATGTTCTTTTGAATTTGGTTTTTAGACTATAACTAAATGTATATATCTATATTTATATCTCTGTATATTGATATGCTTAATTTATATTTTATAAAAATATATTTATATGTAGATAATGTATATTCATGTATTTATAGATTAAATGTATTTTCTATATTGCATGTATTGAATATATATTTTAATAGTTTTATATATAGACATAAATTATTATATAATTTATATATTTTTAGAGATATAACTAGTAAAAATAAGAACATGGGCAAGACGTCCAACAAATAGGAAAAAAACTTATAAAAAACTTGCCAAAACTTACAGACAATTGACTCTATCTCTGTTGAATCTTGTGCTACTATTCTTCCATTTTAGAAGTATATAGAAAACAACTTCCAAGATCTTTTATTGCCATTTCCATTATTGCATTTTCACTATTTTGTCCCATAACTATTCTGTATCTCAAGACCTCATGTTTCAAAATAATTAACCTGTGAATTATTTTTATAATTTTATGAAGGAAATAATCACAAATCATCTTATTTAAACAATTTTAGAAATTCACATAGTTTTTTTATTTCTGCCTTTGTACATTTTAATATTCATTTGAGGGGAAGACATGATAATAGCTGAGAGAAAATGCATTTCTCTTACTATTAATTTGTGAAAATATGATTTACCCACTCTCCAAGTCCCTCACACATTGTGAATGGGATTAATTGTAAACTTTTTTCTACGTCCTTTTGTTTGTTATGTTTGTTAATTTTGTTAATTTTTGTTAATTTTTAATTTGTATTAAGACAAGAAAATAATAACTGTTCTCATTGCTCAAACATATTTAAAAAATAGCTTTATTCTGTAAGCAGAATAAAGCCACACTTGAAATAACTGATACATTTAAGAAATAGGTGAATTTGACAAGAAAAAATTCCATCTCTTGAAAATTCAGCCTCTAAACATTTAGACCTAGAAACAACTACTGAAAATTCTACAGCTGATTTTGATTGAATCTGTAATAAGGTAACTAGAAATTTGTCCCTCAGATAGCCAGAAGTTGAACTGTACATAGGCCACTGTAGATCAATGCGAGCAGACTGGATTTTCTGTAGAAAGGAACAAGAAGGTGGAATACGTTTTTGAAGGTCTCGTGTAATGGCCTTTCTGCACATGTAACAGACATTTCCACAGACTTATTGAAAACCTGTGGCTGTCTGCATCAAAGTCTGTTTCAGCTATCAGATGGATTTTATCATCCAATAAAGTAATCTCAGTCTGTCACTAAAACTCAGATTGGAATTGGTTGAAATTTCTTAAGGGTCACCTACAATTAGTTCTGTAAGAAAGTTATTCATTCTTAGAGGTAAAGTGCACCAAACACCTGATATGTTTCTTTAGTTCTCTTTACTGTGAACACTATGGAAAGAAAAAAAAAAGCCATCTAATTAGAAAGAGATGACACATATATTTTCTTTTTTCTTTTCCCTGCAGGAAAGTATCTGTGAACATCTCACTGAGAGGTCTTTGCTTATTCAACTTCTAAAGGTAGTCACCGTCTAAGACTTGTATGTTTGGATGATTTAAGACTATCTATTTGAATTTTTTATAGCTGTTAATAATAGATGTTGCAGTAATATCTGGAAGTCTTAACAATTAGACAAGATAATAACAAGTTGACTTCATTTCCCTCAGCTTTAGATACTGCAATTGATAGTTAAAGTAGTGACTTTAGACTCCCCTTACTGTTGATGCAGATTAATAGGCTTTGTCAGAATGTAGTTCCTTGCTTTACTTTATTGTAGTCTTTTGCAATTGTATGAACAGCCTTTGAAACAAATATACCCCTACACATTGACTATGAGGCAGTACTGACATAACTAGCTTAGTGTGGTAGTTTGACCCTGGCTGGATGTCAGGTGCCCACCACACCTCTCTATCCCCCACCTCCTCAGCAAGCCAGGGAAGGGGAGAAAATAAGATGGGAGTCTCGTGGGTTGAGATAAAAGCAGTTTAATAAAGAAACAGCAAAGCCGCTCGCGTGGGAAGCAAAGCAAAAGCAGATAAAGCTGTTACTCTCTACTTCCCATCAGTACTGATGTCCAGCCACCTCCTGAGAAGCAGAGCTTTGGTACGTGTAGCGGTTGCTTTTGGAAGGCCAGAAATGAATCTTGCCTCCCCTTCCTGCTCCTCTCCTTCAGTTTATATTACTGAGCTGACATCATAAGGTATGGAATATCCCCTTGGTCAGCCTGGGTCAGCTGTTCTGGCCATGGTCCCTCCCAAGATCATGCCCACCCACAGCTATTGGTGAAGGTGGGGGAAGGAATGCTGGAGGGACAGCCCTGATGCTGTGCGAGCAGTAGTCATAATATTGATATCAACAGTAAGCACAGCACTGCAAAAGCTACTGTGGAAAATCACTAACATCCCAGACCCACTACACTTAGATATAGGTGTTGACATAGATATCTGCATTCAGTCAGGTAAATATCAGTTATGAAAAAGACAGTTCTTCTCCCCATCAAAAAAGAAAAGAAGAAATGGAGGTTCAGGGAAATTAAATAATTTGCATAAAATCAGAATCTAACATTAATATTTCCTGAGTCCAACTGTTTTAAATAGGAGACTATGCGCTTCACTTTTCAGTATGTTTTGTTCAATTGTTCTTTCAAAAGCCATTCTCTTCAGCACCCCAGAAAAGTCCTCATACTACACTGTTAAGTTCATGATGTTTTTTCTTTGTTTGTTTTCTTTTCTAACTTACTTTCATTGTACTAAAAAAGCTGTTTGATTCAGTTCTACATAGAAACCTCATAAAAAATTGAAAGGCTTCAATGGTTTTAAATCATTTTACACTGCACATAGAGATTTAAATTTCAGTGCTAATTTTTTTATTAGCACTTTAATTTGGAAGGTAGTAGGCTTCTACAAGATTTAAAATTATTGGAGCATTTCAAATTTTTATAAGCTTTTCAGTAAAGATGTGGCTATGGTTCTGGGCTTGTAAAGTGTAGCACAATTTAAATTTAATCTAAATTATTTAAGTGCTTCAGACTTCAGGGAGAATTTCAATCTTTCAAACTGGGATTCATGTTCAGAGACTAGAGAAATCTTATAACGCAAAGTGCTTTCATCATTTTAAAGACCTGCGGGCAGCATTCAGAACAGGTCTTCTCTATTGTCAGTTTGTTAATTTAAATTATTTGTTTTCACCTTCAGTTTACGGAGAGGAAATAAGTAAAATATAAGCATAAAGGGAAGATACTATTTCCTCCAGAAAGTTTAAGATAACAATGAGCTTTCCCGTTCAGATACATGGTGAAGTGATGAGCAGAACACTATTTTGCAACATACATTGTTGAACTTTCTACAAGCTGTTACATGATCTATATTCTCACCCATACCCTCACATTGATAATGTACTCTTTATTGTAAAAGATCAAAGATGTATAACTTGTGTTTTTACTCCTGCTGAAGACTTCATTTCACCTAGAAATCAATCAAAATGTGTTTCATTATATTTTGATTAGTTTCACAAACTTCCTGTAAAATCAAAAAGTAATGTCATTTTAGTTACCATCTTTTCCCTATAATTAACAAAATAGTATGGCACTAATGCCAGTAATACTAACAATTTGAAAACTGAGATATCTCCATCCATCTAACAGTAATTATACTGGTCTTTTCCAACATTCTGACAGTTATTTTATGTTACAGGAACAACATTTGCTATTCAAATTTCTTAGTCAAAGTGATCTCATTCCTTTTTCATGGAACTATAAAAGTTCTAAAGACACTGAAGTAATTTTGTAAAAAAAATATTGAAAGGCATCAGCATCACTAATTTTGCAGCAATGATCTCTCAGATTCAATTTGAACAAAACTTCCATTAAAACTTTGGTATATACATTTATCAATATGTGACAAAAATTTTTGAGAAATGGTCAGCTGCAATAATGAATTATGCAATACAGACTCTTGAACGAGATCAAGCAGGTGGGAAAGTGTCCTCTTTAATCCTCTAGTTTGGTAGGTCAGATACATAGCTGATGAACAGTCGTGTAATTTGTATCACTGTAATCCAGAAAAGATTTAGATTTGTATTGTTTGAGCCACTAAAGAATTGAGAGTTCTAAGATGATTCTTATGAGGGGAAATAATTAGGTAACAAAGTCAATGTCTATCCCTTTTGTAAAAGAGCAGTAGTCTTCTGTTTGAATCTTAGGAGCTTATTTTGCAATCCCAGGTAAAACCTATCTACCACTCACCTGACAGAGATGTACGTAGAATATATAGAAAACACTTACAACAAAGAAGCTGATGATCATGCAAAGTGAAAGCTGGTAATTGATAACTATAATGGATTCCCAGTCCTTCTCCATTAATGATACAAAGGGAAAAAGAAAAAAAACAAAATATTCTTACTTATGGAGGAATGTGTTCTGGTCTTGTCTTTGCAAGCTTGAGGGCCAGATTCACTGATTTACTGTAAGCACTTTGTTTGCTTTTGTGTACAAAGTAGTTATAAATTTGGTTTAATGACAAACATTAAATGGGGTTTACAGCTGTGTTCTGTTCTTAGAGTGGTATAAACCATCTGGAGAATATTACTAAATCTCATCCACAGAATCAAGGCCAGGTTCTCAGATGATTTCAGTTTAATTTTGTCTAGTAAAGCTAGTTTATATCATCATCAGTATGTATTAGAATCATCATTAAGTCATTGTTTTGATTGAAATATACTGAAATAAGACAGCAAACTGCAATATTTCTTGAATACAAATTGTTGAATGAAACATCCAACAAAAACAATACAGAAAAAAATCTTCTTAATAAATCCACATAATAAGGGACAGTCCCTGTCCCAGGATTCCTGCACTGGCTATACCTGATAAGTCACTTATGATATCTGTAGCCAAAGTGAACTACATGGGTTTTCTGAGGGTTAAAGAATATATCTGTAGGAGGTCTAGCAGTATTGTAAAGTATTGAAAGGACAAAAGTAAGTGTTTAAAATAGAGGACAAGAAGAAAGCTGAGAATAAAAGTTACGGCAATTTGTCCATATTCTAAAAACCAGATGGAATTTATGCTTTATGTTCACTTTAAGAGATGGAATACAGTTTTTTACCCTGGATTCTAGTAATATCATTAAAGTAATAGGTTGCAAAAACATGAAACAAATAAATTAAAAACCCAAACAACATTTTTGTTTCCAAGCACTTTCACTTTAATAGGAAATGAGAACCAGGAGGTAGGAAAAAATCATATTCCATAACCATATCAAGCTTATTGTTAAAAGTGCCATTTCATGTAATGTTTTTCATAATAACAAGAACTTCTTTCCATCTTTTATCTTTGACTGTTTCATGTTAAGAAGGGGACAAAGTTTACAACTGTTATAACTGTTCTAGCAATTGATAAAATGATGCAGATAACCTTTGTTTGTATGTGTATATATATATATATGTTAAAGGTGTTTGTATCTGTATAAAATATTCCTAATCCCAAGATGTGTGGTTTAAGCCCATCCAGCAATGAAGCACCACACAACGGTTCACTCACCGCCTGACACATCCCCATGTGGGAGGAAAAAACATAAATAAGGGCTGAGACAGTGACAGGGAGGGCTCACTGTCAATTATGGTTCCGGGCAAAACAGACTTAGCTACACAAGAAAAATACATAACCAACTTAAACCACTACCTCTGCCTCTTCTTCCTTTATAGGAGAAGAGGAATCTTCACATTCTTAGCCTTCTCCAATATAGGGTCCTTGTTATGAGATCAGTCCCTAACAAATCTCTCCAGTGTCAGTTGCTCCCAAGGACTTCAGCTTCTCACAAATGCCTCCAGTGCAGGTCTCCTCCTCTGCAGCATAATTCCAGACACATTCTATTCCAATACCATTTCCCCACAGAGCCGTGGCCCCTCTGGGCATAGTCACCCCACTCTGCTGTGGGTTCCTCTGAGAGCTGCCAACAAATCTCAGCTCCTTTGTTACTATCCATGGGCTTCAGAGAGAGAGCTGTGGTATCACCATGTTATGCGGGTGGTCCCTGCTCCTGCACACCTCCTCCTCTCTTTCCTTGCTGACCTTAGACTCTACATGGTTGCTCCTCTCATCCCACTCCCATCACCTCCAGTCCATCCTATTCCAGCTTCTTCTTCCTGAAAAATGATTATGGACATGTCCAAGTGACTCAGCCCCAGAAGTGACTTTGAGCCAGGGAAAGTTTCAAGCAACTTCTTACAGGTGCCACCAAGGCAGGTTGCTCCCTCAGTGCCCGAAGCTTTGTTAATCAACAAATTAATACATTTTATAAAGCTTCCATTGAACAGATTTTTCTCATGTTACTATCCAGAAGATTAACTGTTTGGGTATTGGTTTTAATTTGTAAATTGAATGTATATTTGAGAAGGTCTTTGGAAATTTTGGGGAGGAAAAAAAAAGGAAATAATAAGTTTTTATGGTTTAACCCCAGCTGGTGACAAAGCACCACATAGTTGCTTGCTCACTTCCTGGTAGGATAGGAGAGAGAATCATAAAAGTGAGAAAACTTGTGTGTAGAGATAAAGGCCCTTTAATAAGTAAAGCAAAGCTGCATGCACAAGAAAGAAAAACAAAGAATTCATTCACCATTGTGCATCAGCAATCAGGTGTTTATCTGGAGGAAATAAGGCTCCAACATACCGAATGGTTACTTGGGAAGACAAACATCACTACAAATTTTCTGCCCTTCCTCTTTCTTTCCTCAGCTTTATCTGCTGAGCATAACATCATACTGTATGTTCCAGTCAGTTGGATTGTCCCAGCTGTGTACCCTTTCAACTTCTTGTGCACATCCAGCCTACTCACTGGTGGGGTGGTGTGAGAAGCAGAAAAGGCCTTGAATCTGTGTAAGCAGTGCTCAGCAACAGACAAAACATCTCTTGTGTTATCAACACTGTTTCCACCACAAATCCAAAACATAGGCTCCTCCTACTTACTGTGAAGAAAGTTTACTCCAGACAAAATCAGTACAGAAACATACAGAAATATTTGCTTCAGTTTCCCCAAAGGCAGAAATAAACCAATTATCATCTGATATTTTTTAACTGGGAAAAAAATACCCCCAAAAACCTCCCAGCACAACAAATGCCCAAAATTCTACAATAAAAAGGAAAGAAAATAATGGTGAAATACAACCTTGTATTGTAGTAAGAAATGCCCTTTCCAAAGACTAATTATCAATTACTCAATCAAGCAAAATGACAAATGCAATCAACTTTCATGGTAGTGAGAAAAAATGTTAATCGATAGTAAACTCAGGGTGGTAATCACAACACAAATAGATGTATAAAACTCCATAGGACACAGCTTCAAAATACTGTTAAAGAGTTTCACAGAATAACGGGGGTTGGAAGGGAACTACAGAGATCATCTAATCTATTCCTCCTGCTAAAGCAGGTCCACCTAGATCAGGTCAGAAACGCATTCAGGTGGGTTTTGAAACCCTCCAGAAAAGGAGTCTCCACACCATTCCTTGGCAGCCTGTGCCAGGGCTCCCTCACTCTCACAGTGAAATAATTTTTCTTTAAGTGGAACTTTTTGTGTTCTAGCTTCATCCCCTTACCCCTTGTCCTCTCACCAGATGCAACAGAAAAAAGTGATGCCCCAATCTCCTGACAATCACCATTTAGATTTTTGTAAATATTAATGACAACCTCCTCAGTCTCCTCCAGGTTGAATAATCCCAGATCCCACAGCCTTTCCTCATAAGAAAGATGCTCCAGTACCCTAATCTTGTTGGTGGCTCTGTGCCAAGTTTTGGAAGTCTTTGCCACAGTAGATGGGGTGGAGGAGAACCTCCCTAGACTTACTTGCTGCACTTAATGCATCCAAGAATGCCACTGGCCTTCTTGGCCACAAGGACACATTGCTGGCTCATGTTTAGTTTGTTATCAACTGAAACTCCCAGGTCTCTCTCTGCAGAACTGCTCTGCAGCACATCAGCCCCCAGCCTGTACTGGTGTATAGGGGTATTCCTCTGCAGGTGCAGGATGCTTAGGCACCTCATTTGCTTTCTGTGATCATTCAAAACTATGGATAGTGGCTTAGCAATTACATCAATCAGCTCCCTCAGCATTCATGAGTGAATCCCATTAAGATCTATGGATTTGTGGATGTCCAGCTCACCTAACAGGATTTTATTCCCATCCTCATTCACTTAACTCTTCTATACATTTTAAATTCTTTCTACTTACTAATTAGTTTTTACTGATACCTTTGTTCCTTTTTTTTTTTTTTTTTTTTTTTCTGGATGTCTAGTAGTATTTTAAAACCTAGAATATACTACAGTACAGAAAGTTTTGCTCTGAAAAGTGTGGTAATGCTAAACTTAGAGATATTGTCTGGTGATTAGCCGTACAAGCTGTTACCCAAACAAGAAACATTTTGGTTAAGGAAAGGAAAGGGGAAAGGAAAGGAAAGGAAAGGAAAGGAAAGGAAAGGAAAGGAAAGGAAAGGAAAGGAAAGGAAAGGAAAGGAAAGGAAAGGAAAGGAAAGGAAAGGGGAAAGGAAAGGGGAAAGGAAAGGGGAAAGGAAAGGAAAGGAAAGGAAAGGAAAGGAAAGGAAAGGAAAGGAAAGGAAAGGAAAGGAAAGGAAAGGAAAGGAAAGGAAAGGAAAGGAAAGGAAAGGAAAGGAAAGGAAAGGAAAGGAAAGGAAAGGAAAGGAAAGGAAAGGAAAGGAAAGGAAAGGAAAGGAAAGGAAAGGAAAGGAAAGGAAAGGAAAGGAAAGGAAAGGAAAGGAAAGAAGAGAAGAGAAGAGAAGAGAAGAGAAGAGAAGAGAAGAGAAGAGAAGAGAAGAGAAGAGAAGAGAAGAGAAGAGAAGAGAAGAGAAGAGAAGAGAAGGAAAAATGTTGGGCAGTGAGTCTCAGACACTGAAAAAAAAGAAATGGTCATGGAAAACTGCATAAACTTGTGCATATCAGCTACCGGAGCTTCTCACTTATCGGCTTCAATGACTTAGCATGAAATATCCTGGGAAGCTTCTCTCACCCTCACTTGTCTGCAAATCTGTCCAAAAATTTTCCCGGCTCTTCAGTTGTTGTTGATTTAAGCCTAATTTTCTTTTTTAAATTCCAGTACCCTTGTGCCATTGTGCTTTGTGAACTCATTAATTATTTCTCTAGATTTAGATAGTTCGTTATGGCTGATTCCATGTTTCACTATGTTTCCCACATTTTTAATCAACTTTTCCTTATTTTCAACTAGGTCAAGGATGACTTCTCCTCTGGTTGTTATATGGTTGGCTGTCTTTGGTTTCTGAGAGATAATCCCTCTATAAATGGTGTCTTTTCATTCTGAGTGCCTAGAGATTTGATCCAGGAAATTTTCATTCCTGCAGGTCTCTAGTCATATACTATCTGTCATTTTTTGTTTTGTTTATAATTTCTTGCAACTTTACTTGAAAACTGAACCATTATATTAGTTGATAAAGATTTGTGTAGTTCTCTGTTATGAAGGTCTGCAGTTTTTAAATAGCTTAAAGGAATTGGATACCTATTTTTTTGTTTGGTTTTGTTTTGGTTTTCCTTTTTTTTTCTTCTTTTTCCTTTAGTACAGAGTAAATTACATCTACCCAACAATGCCGAGCTATTTAAAATGCTAATAAAAATTCTGCCTCCAGCTAATTTCTTTCTATATATACACAGATCTCTCTATAATATATTGAAAATCTAGTTATGATAACTATCAAACATAGTTTCAACAAAACACATTATGTTACTGTAATAATATCATTTAATATTACTTCTATGTCTTTCTTCTGTCTTCTCTGTTCTGTTTTTGCAATTATCAAATATATAGTTCATTGCTTATTCTTTTTTTCAATAGTTTTTTTTCACCATCTATTTTATATAAACACTTAGACAGATTTAGTGTTTTACTAGCAATGATTTGGTATTTCAATATGTACCAGATGGAGCTAAAAGAAAGCTATTTTCCCCTCTTTTAACTGTTAACAGTAGTTTAACACTTTTCTAAAGAAATATACCAATTCTGAACTTAGGTTAACTAGTCATATGACAAAATATGGTACATCTCAGCTTAGACTACTGCAACATGCAACTCTTGCAGCTGTTAGCATGAATAATACAAAACATTGAGACAATTGTATTATCTGTTATGCTTCTCAGTATTATAGACATGATAATAACAAATCTTTGACACAATTATTGGATCAGTCTATATGAATACTAATAAGATGTACTTAGAGACAGAGTATCATGTCTGAACTTAAAACCCATTACCAAAATTGCTATTTAGATACGTTCTGTAGTGAAAGGCTAAGAAGTGTGGCAGATGTTATACTCTGAAAGTATATAATATTTATGTACTGTTCCAGTCAGGTGCAATGGGTACTCTGGATACATGAAATATTTGAGAAACATAGCATTGGAATATACTGAATTATATAGTATGATACAGATGTGTTCCAGGAGAAATAAAATTGGAGTTTCAGTGATGTGGAAAAGGGGACTTGTAAATTCTACAGGTGGTTAAGCACTATGCATCTTTTTACTGATGATTGCAAGAAGATTATTTTCATCTGATTCAAACATCGAGAAAGACAGAAGGAAAACAATCTAAAGAGACAGCTAAGCACTTTCATGGGCCACCTTTCTACACCTATTAACTGGGCTTAATCTGCCATTTTTCTATTTGATAAACAAGTATTTAACTCAAATATATGCAGAAGCTATGTATTGTTTTAGTTATACTTCTTTTGCTTCTGGTTTGTCCCAAACAATGTCTGTGTTATATAGGAAGCTAGCTGGTCACAAATTAACTTTGAGAAGCAGACAATATGTCTATGTGTGTATTACAGTATTATGCAAAAAGAAGTGACCAGTGCAGTTGTAAAAAGACTAAAGTTTGTATCTTTGTCTAGATGGAAAGCATTCGTTTAATCAGTGGCAGAGCACTGGCACAGGCTGCCCAGGAAAGGACAGAGTTGACTAAAGAATCTTCAGAAATACAGCATATACCATTATTTTAATTAATAAAAATGGCCAAAAGGTATAATTATGTCTGTGTTAAGAGATATTTGAAGTGAGTTTGTGGTTAGGGATTAATTTTTTACAGAACCTATAGTGCATGTGATGGGAGAGGAGGAAATATCTAGAAGAAATAACATCTTCCACAATTAAGGAGTTCTAAGATGTTCTCCAAATGTGAAAATTAGTTGTGATTTCTCCTGGAATTATGCTCCAAAGGGAAACTCTTACAGAAAATTCCCTAATGAAGACAGAGAACCTGTGAAATGTTCTGAAATAGGTTTATATTAATCTGAGGACAGATGTTAATCATCCATTTGTAAGGTATCATATTATGGTGCTTTCTCAAATCCATTTTTTTACAAATATTTCACTATATGCAAAATTATAGTATGCTGTTTCAGTTCAAGAGAAGCAATGACATTTTTGTAGCTGGGGTGATGGGGGACATGTACCCGAGAAGTGAAATATCTGGTTTACAGACTTCAATTTAGTGTTTCCTAAATATAGGACAGAATATGTATTATAGAAAAGGTTAAATCCAAATGGTGCTGTAAGATTGTGTTTCAGATGAAAATTGTATTACAGGCCCAGGCCTTATGGGTAAGAGTTAAGCACTGAACCTCTGTTGTATCTTTAGATATGTTAAATAAACATCTTACTAATTTTTCAAATTACAGACTTTTCAGAATAATTAAAATTGTATTTTTGAGCAAATAAACAGTTTTCCAAAATACAAGGATTTAGCTCTTTTTCATTCATTAACCTGAGACAGCTAGTGAAGTAATCCTATCAGTTTTCCTAAGCAGAGAAAGCTACTACTTATCTGGTAAGACTTGTAATTAAGATTTCATTTGATACAAAGTTGATGAGTTTGATGTCCATTAGGATTTCTCCTGAATTGCCAAATCATTCCACAGCCAGCAGATGATAGAATACATTTTGGTCATTATTAATCTGAGCTAGACTTGAAAGAGTGGCCTAGAGGTAAAAGTGTCTGTATGCTATTTCCAAATCCCTGAGCAAAATAGCTCCCGCAGGGTTTGTACTTAGTAATAACGGTTATACTGAGCAGACAAACTGTAAAAGCTTTTTGTTTGCTTCTCTCTCTTAAGTAGATTCACTACAGATGGATTTCATATTCACATCTTACATACTTTTACAGGCCTACCAGAGCATATGTCAGAAAACTGATGTTCAGCAAAGATAAGATTCATTTTTTTAAGCTTCATATTACAGGAGTATTTGGTGACAAAAATTTAAGTCATAACACCAAAACTAAAAGCGTATTTATATCCACATTTATAAAGTAATTGTGAACAAAGTGAGATGCTAGAAGTTGAAATACTTGTGAGGCTTGAGATTAATTTTCCTTGCATCATAATTTACTTTAAAGGTCATACTTCCTTCCTATTAACATTTAACAACATCCAAAAACAGCTCTATAGTTACACTGTTACTAAATAGTTGATGTTTATGAGTTGATTCCACTCTATGAAGACATGATGTGAAGGGTATTCGTTACCTACTGTGAGAGTGTTCTTTTAGGCTGTGTGTGAATGAGCCTTAAGAGATGCAAAGAATGACATCCTTTTTGGCTTAGAAAGCATAGATAATTTTGTCAACACTACACAAATTTCATGGGCACTTATAAGTACAAAGTTGTACTCAAAGTTTCCTTGCACAGTAGGTTTTATTTAATTAATAAAATGAGATTAAAGTGGGTCATTCGGGACCTGAGGTGCAAATCAGAATACAGCAAATAGGATATGATTACCCATAGTTTTGTCACTATTTGAGATGCTTAGATTATTTCCAACAGTTACTTGGGGTAAAGAGATATGAGACAATATTCATGGAAATTCATGCTTGCCATTTTTGCTTCTACGAAGGCTACTACCAGATAAGTGAGAATCTTAGAGCATCCAAAGTGGTCCTGGATACTTAAGTGACTTAGTTGGCCAATAATAAACATTAGAAATTATCTGCACATGATTTCAACAAATGAAGTTTAATCTTTCCTTTAAGTCTAAGTGTTCAGATACTGAAGCCACTTTCTGATTATTAGAGTAGTTTGTTAATGCTTTTCTGGCATTCAATGAGATCTTGACTGGCTTGAGATTTGGACAGAGAGGAACCTCATGAGGTTTAACAGACACAAGTGCAGAGTTCTTCATCTGGGAAGGAACAATTCCATGCAGCAGTACAGGTTAGGGATTGACGTGCTAGAAAGCAGCTCTGCAGAGAGAGACCTGGGAACGCTGGTTGTTAATAAACTAAACATGAACCAGCAATGTGCGCTTCTGGCCAAGAAGGCCAATGGCATCCTGGAATGCATGAAAAGACTGCGTTTGGTAGGTTGAGGGAGATTCTCCTCCCCCTCTTCTACTGTGGCTAAGTCTTGCAAAACTACACAAATAAGAAATTTTTATACATTATTTGATGCTGCCATAGGGCCTATTTAATGCTATATTTAAAAGAAAAACAAGGTATTCTCCCCCTCTACTCTGCCCTGGTGAGGCCTCATCTGGAGTCCTATATCCAGTTCTGGGATCCCCATCTCAAGAGGGACAGGGAATTTCTAGAATCCAGCACAGTGACACCGAGATGATCAGGGAACTGGATCATCTTTCTTTAGTGAAAAAACTGCAGGATCTGGGGCTGTTCAGCCTAGACGAGACTGAGGGAGGACCTCATTAATACTTACAGTATTTAAGAGGTGCATGTCAAAAGGATTGGGCAATACTTCTTCTATAGTGTCCAGTGATAGGACACTATAAGAATAGGATGGGACACTATCTTATTACTAGGGACAAATGCTGTAACACAAAAAGTTCTACTTAAGGAAAAATTTCTTTCCTTGAGGATATGGGAGCCCTGGCACAGGTTGCAAAGGGAGATTGTGAAATCTCCTTCTCTGGCAGTTTTCAAAACTTTCCTGGTCACATTCCTGTGCAACCTGATCTAGATGGACCTGCTTTGGCAGAGGCGTTGAACTAGATGATCTTTAGAGGTCCTTTCCAATCCCTACCATTCTGTGACTCTGTGATTTTCTTGCTGCAAAACAGATATCTTGAATTTTAGATTTTTCTGTATTTTTCATTAACCAGTTGGACTATTTTTAATTATGTTTTCTTTGTTGCTTGTATATGCTATTTTGCAAACAAACTCGAAGAAAAACACAGTTTTGCATTCAACTCACAGAGGTATATCCATTCTCTTTGCTGGAGGAAATCCTCAGTGATGTGTTGCCAATATTTTAACAAGAGACTCTCACAAATCATTCTCCCCTTAAGCTTATGTTAAATCTGTTTATTCAGGAGTATGTGTAGTCCACAGAGGAATGCAACACACTCATTTGTTTCCAGTTTAATGTGAAAACTTGTTCTTATAAGCATAACCAAGAAAGATAGGATCCTACTTGTCAAACAAACTGATCTTAAGCTCCTGGAAATACCTAGGCTATGCTTATTAGAAAAAACAATCTGATTAAAAAACTGTGTGAGGATAGATTTACTAGGATAACACTGTGTTTTGAAATGGAATGTAAGCTATACTTTTACTTGTTATCTATTGAAATATAATACACTGTGGGACTTTTATTTTCCTCACTACAATATCTACACAATGTAGTAAATTCCTTAGTGTTCCAAACTGCAAAATCATAGAATCATAGAATCAGAGAATGGTAGGGGTTTAAAGGGACCTTTACAGATCATCTCATCCAACCACATTGCAGAAGCAGGTGCATCTAGGTCAGGTCACACAGGAAATCTTCCAGGCGAGTCTTGAAGACCTCCAAGGAAGGAGACTCCACAATCTCCCTGGGCAACCTGTTCCACTGCTCTGTTACCCTCAAGGTAAAATAGTTTTTCCTTACGTTTATCTATTTTTTTTTAAACAAAAAATATATATCAGTTGTGAAGATCTGGTTAGATCTCTTCAGTGCTACATTTAAACTATTGTTTTGGTAGCCTCTCACTAAACTGATAATTCTGCTTTTTGCTACTGTCTCTGTTATGTGGTGTTTATTAGGGTTTGATAACTGTTTGTATGCTTAATTTGTTACTGCTCACATCTCTAGTATTTATCTCTTAAGCTGAATAATACTTCACATAGTAACCTTATAAAACAGACCTAAACTCTTGAGATATCCTTACAAGGTGGTATGTGAGCTACATTTTGTCCCCACTGAAGTAAGTGAACATTTTGATATGGAAGTCAATTAAACCAGCATTTCATTGGTTTCCTATCCTCTCTGAGATGTATAACATTAGTCATTCAGGTTATATATTACAAAACCACATGGTTACATAAGGTCTGTCCATTTTTAGCTTTCCTTCTTTCCTATTCATAGACTACTGTGTGCAGTGGTGCATATTCAGTTTCACTTAATGGTCAGCAAATTAAAGGCTTCTCAAAATTCACTTGTAGAGAAAAGCTTTAAAAACTAAATATGTGTAGCTTGATTCATATAAAATAGGATGGTTATCTGATAATGTGCAGAAGTGTCTGATGCCTGTCAACATTTCAGATGAAAATGTAACAGACTGTTTTAAGAAGAATTGGAAGGAATGGTACGAAAATACACACATGAAAGCAATGTTTTGAACTTCAAAGAGTAAAATTCAGGCAGTGGATATGATCAACAACAGACTGAAAATGACAGAGAGACTCAAATATTATTCCTCACTTCATCTTTTCATAATACTGTTAGAAGAAATAACAAGATGGCATTGTTTTGAGTGTAGAGCTCAGGATGATGAATTGTAATCTGAGCTTGGTTACTGACTCATAAGAACAAGTGAAGGGATTATTTCCTTCAAGGTAAGAATTTCCTAAGTATAACATGGTGGTAATAAAAGACTTTTAGGAATGTGAGAAAGAAGAAATGTCTTAAAAATGTGAAGTAAATTTATAAAAGTGAAATGACATATGTGTCAGGATTTTCTGACTGTTACCTAAAGCAGTAATTTAGTTTCTTAAAGGCATCATAGAATACACATATTGCAGCAGAATGTTGCACAGGATACACATAAGGAAGTTTTAAGCATTGAGATACCTCAGAAGCAATCTATATGTAGCATAAATTCTTTCATATACGCATAAGGTCAGAATTGTAAAATCAAGGGAGTAGAATTACCTCTACTACTCTGCAAAAAGTCCTCAGCTCATGCTCTGTTTTGACTAGGTAAGCATAAAATGATGCAAAGCTAAATTCAGAATGGAAATAATTCACAAAAATAGGAAATACATCCATATCCGGACAGTTTGCAAAAAATTTACCTTACTCTGGCATGGGATCCCAAGATAAAGAAACCTTTATTAATTAGTGATTTTCATCTAAGGAATACATAAGTAGTAATCAAGTGAGTTCCCAGCCTTCTTTTCATATTCTGCATAGGTTTACTTTTCATCTATAATTCTCTGAAAAAGTTTCTTTTTGGTTGTAAATCTATACTTGTCT